>NW_026858398.1:0-99044 GCF_026571515.1 Ruditapes philippinarum | reverse complement strand
CATATCACTGTTCCAGTCAATATGTTTGCCTCCGAAAAGGCCACACAAAAATAAATATATTAATGTTCGATTCAAGATATTTACTCTTGACCTTAAAAGTCAATTATTGAATTTTGCTATTAATACTTTGCTGTAACTGACCAGAAGTTTATTTGTAAATGGATTGTCTTCATATAAATAGACACAATATCCTTCAGGACAAGACATTTATGAAGTTCTTAAAAACTTTTACCTTCAGTATAATTTGACCTTGAAGGTATAATTATCGTATTTCACTGTTTTCATTTTGCTAAGAATATAGTATATATTATTTGTATCTTGATTAGAAATATATTTTCTTCATGCATATAATAAACTTAAACATCTGCTTTTTAAATTCTTCTGTTGTAAGCCAGATGTTGAAAACATACAGGACAAGATGTCATTGACATATCTGACCATGATGAAACAGATAATAAAGAAGATGATACCCACTCCTTGCAAAAACCTAGTTTTCGTTCACAGAAAATAAAAGATGTGACCTAACACCCCCCCCCCCCCCCAAAAAAAAAAAAATAAATAAATAAATAAACGAAACACTTGTGATTCAAGCCAGCCATTTCAGGGCCATCATGGCTCTCTTGTTTTAAGCTTGTTTACAATATGAAACTATGGAAATATACTAATTCATTTTAATTTTAGCAGAAAAACTACCAAAAAATATCAGACTTTATTATTATTAGTTCTTAGATTTAAAGATCTTTAAAGTTCTAGACTATCAATAAATTTATGAACATTTTCAACTAATATTCTTTATAGTTAAATATTCTATGAATCGAATCAAAAGTTGTGATTTTTTTCGTTTTAACTTGTATGAATAACACAAAAAGGAGTTATGTTATGATTGTTTAGGATCCACTTTTCCCAGGGTTTTATGATTATGTATGTTACATTTTACATATTTGGATTAGATTACAGAAAAAAGAGGTAAAGGTAAAAAAAACAATCCAAGTCACTTGTTAAGGTACTGAGCTGGGAGTTTCCTTAGGAGCCTAGCCTGTACATGAATTTCTGAGAGCCACAGAGGATGCGCAACAATTTGAACCTGATGAAATTACAAATGTCACAGACAAACCTGATCAAGATCAATCAATTGCTTCTATATATGTGCTAACAAACAAATATACGTTTGTTGGAAACATGGAATAAATGCACATGGTAAGCATAAAGTCTTTATTGCTAGCACATTGGCACTTCATTATATATTATGTTATTTTTAGATGTTGCATTCTTTTGAGTTGGATATAAATATTGTCTTCTTTTTTTTCCTTAATATTTTTCAGCTTTGAAGACATTTTTAAACAATTAATTGCTTTTAAATAAATTTAAAAATATTCCAGGATAGATGCTTTGATACTATCCAGATGACATGTTTGCTTAGTGGAAAATTTTAGGCCAATCATAACATAAATAATCTAGGGTAAGAATTGTCTGTGTTTCTTTTAGAGAAAATGAAGAACAACTAGGCAAAAATATCGAGGAAGATGTCTCAAATTTGGCACAACCTCATTTGCCTGTGCAGCAACCAAATGGCACATACATGTACCAGGACTGTCAGCAGCAACAGCCTCAACCAGGATGTTCTTAACAGCAGTCAATTCAGCCCACCTTGATTCCAATATGTCGGCAGAATGCTGAGCAACACATCTCCTGGATGTTCAGCAACTTATGACTTTTATCCCCTAGCCGTATTAACCCCGAGGGAACTTAACTAGCCCTGTGATACAGCAAGAATTAAGACAAATTGCCAGCTCCATGCAGGTAGGAATTTCAATAAATTCTTATATATTACCTGCTATTGTTTTCTTATCTTCAGATACTTATACTCAAAATGCATAGAAAGAGAATGAGAAACATTTATGTTTAACAATGAGGAATGTATCTTAGATTTTGCTTCATGATCCTTAAAGTAGGCAGTCCCACTGACTACCTCTAAAAAAATAGTGTCGAGCCCTGTATATGCTGAAATTCTTCTCGGCTTATAATAAAGTACCAACATTAACACACAGTACTTTAAACCAGGGAAATATTTAAGTAATGATGAATCCATGATTAAATTTAAAGGCAGGATATTTTTCAAGCAGTAAATGCCTGCCAAACCAATAAAGTGGGGTGTTAAACAATTTGTTCTTTGTGATGCCTACACTGGCTTTGCGACATATAATATATACGGGTAAGGAATGTTTCTCGCATCAAGCAGACACACCATTGTCAGAACAGCTGGTACTAGAGTTGACAAGAGGATATGAAAACAAAGGTCATGTTGTACACACAAACAATAACTATTCAAGTCAAGCACTTTTTAAAACATCACTTGTTCAGGTACTGAGCTGGGAGTTTCCTTAGGAGCCTAGCCTGGACAGGAACTTCCAAGAGCCACATAGGATACGCAACAATTTGAACCTGATGAAATAACAAAAGTCACAGACAAACCTGATCAAGATCAATCAATTGCTTCTATATGTGCTAACAAACAAATACATGTTTGTTGGAAACATGGAATAAATGCACATGGTGAGCATAAAGTCTTTTATACTAGCACATTGGCACTTCATTATATATAATGTTATTTTTAGATGTTGCATTTTTTTGAGTTCGATATAAATATTGTCTTCTCTTTTTACCTTTATATTTTGCAGCTTTGAAGACATTTTTAAATTTAAAAATATTCCAGGATAGATGCATTGATACTATCCAGATGACATGTTGGCTTAGTGAATTTTTTTAGGTTAATCATAACATTAATAATCTGAGGTAAGAATTGTCTATGTGTTTCTTTTAGAGAAAATGAAGAACAACTAGACAAAAATATCGAGGAAGATATCTCAACTTTTGCACAACCTCATTTGCCTGTGCAGCAACCAAATGGCACATACATGTACCAGGACTGTCAGCAGCAACAGCCTCAACCAGGATGTTCTTACCAGCAGTCAATTAAGCCAACCTTGATTCCAATATGTCGGCAGAATGCTGAGCAACACATCTCCTGGATGTTCAGCAACTTATGACTTTTATCCCCTAGCCTTATTAACCCCGAGGGAACTTAACTAGCCCTGTGATACAGCAAGAATTAAGACAGATTGCCAGCTCCATGCAGGTAGAAATTTCAATAAATTCTTATACATTACCTGCTATTGTTTTTTTTTCTCTTCAGATACATATACTCAAAATGCATGGAATGAGAATGAGAAACATTTATGTTTAACAATGAGGAATGTATCCTAAATTTTGCTTCATGATCCTTAAAGTAGGCAGTCCCACTGACTACCTCTAGAATGTCGAGACCTGTATATGCTTAAATTATTCTCGGCTTATAATAAGGTACCATTAACACACAGTACTTTAAACCAGGGAAATATTTAAGTATTGATGAATCCATGATTAAATTTAAAGGCAGGTTATTTTTCAAGCAGTATATGCCTGCCAAACCAATAAAATGGGGTGTTAAACAATTTGTTCTTTGTGATACCTACACTGGCTTTGTGACATATAATATATACGGGTAAGGAATGTTTCTCGCATCAAGCAGACACACCATTGTCAGAACAGCTGGTACTAGAGTTGACAAGAGGATATGAAAACAAAGGTCATGTTGTACACACAAACAATAACTTTTCAAGTCAAGCACTTTTTAAATCATCACTTGTTCAGGTACTGAGCTGGGAGTTTCCTTAGGAGCCTAGCCTGTACAGGAACTTCTGAGAGCCACTGTGGACACGCAACAATTTGTACCAGATGAAAATAAACAAGAGGGCCATGATGGCCCTGAGGTCGCTCACCTGTATATAGGCCCCCCACCCCCGGGCCAATTTTTACCCAAGGGCTTTTATTTGTTTATTTGAACAGACTTGGTAGACACCCATAAGAAGATGTTTCATGCTAAACATCTAAGTTCTAGCTCATTGGCTTTTTTAAAATAAGATTTTTAAAGTTTTTACTATACACATATAGTTAAAAACAATGACACCCCTGGGGCAGAGCCAGTTTTGACCCCCGGGCGTTTATTTTAACAAACTTTGTAGATATTTACTTATAGATGATTCATGCTTAATATCTAAACTCTAGCTATTTGGGTTTTTCCAAAGAAGATTTTTAAGTTTTTGCTATACACATATAAGGAAAATCAATGAACCTCCCGGGCGGGGCCAGTTTTGACCCCAGGGCTTTTATTTGAACATACTTGGTAAACACACATTAGAACATGTTTCATGCTAAATATCTTAGCTCTAGCTCTTTGAGTTCTTTAAAAGAAGATTTTTTAAGTTTTTACTATATGCATATAGGGAAAATCAATGACCCCCTGGGGGGGCCAATTTTTGACCCCAGGGCTTTTATTTGAACAAACTTGGTAGACACTCATTAGAAGATGTTTCATGCTAAATATCTTAGCTCTAGCTCTTTGGGTTCTTTAAAAGAAGATTTTTAAGTTTTTACTATATGCATATAGGGAAAATCTATAACCCCCTGGGGCGGGGTCAATTTTGACCCCAGGGCTTTTATTTAAACAAACTTGGTAGACACTCACTAGAAGATGTTTCATGCTTAATATCTTAGCTCTAGCTCTTTGGGTTCTTTAAAAGAAATTTTTTTAAGTTTTTACTATATGCATATAGGGAAAAACCATGACCCCAAGGGGCGGGGCCAATTTTGACCCCAGTGCTTTTATTTGAACAAACTTGGTAGACACTCACTAGAAGATGTTTCATGCCCAATATTTCTTAGCTCTAGCTCTTTGGGTTCTTTAAAAAAGAGGATTTTTAAGTTTTTTACTATATGCATATAGGGAAAAATCCAATTGCCCCCCTGGGGCGGGGCCAATTTTGACCCCAGGGCTTTTATTTGAACAAACTTGGTAGACACTTACTAGAAGATGTTTCATGCCAAATATCTAAGCTCTAGCTCTTATATTTTTTAAAAGAAGATATTTAAAGTTTTTTCTTTTGGTTGCCATGGCAACCAGAGTTCTGCATGGAATTAAATTCTTTGAACAATTTTTAAAGGTGACCACCAAAGGAACATTCCTGTGAAGTTTGGATGAAATTGGCTCAGTGGTTTATGAGGAGATGTCATTTAAAGCAAAAGTTTACGGACGGACGGACGGACGCCGGACGAAAAGCGATCACAAAAGCTCACCCTGTCACTTTGTGATAGGTGAGCTAAAAAGTCACAGACAAACCTGATCAAGATCAACCAATTGCTTCTATATGTGCTAACAAACAAATACACGTTTGTTGGAAACATGGAATAAATGCACATGAAATGCATAGTCTTTGATACTAGCACATTTGCACTTCAGTATATATAATGTTATTTCTAGATGTTGCATTTTTTTGAGTTCGATATAAATATTGTCTTCTCTTTTTTCCTTCATATTTTTCAGCTTTGAAGACATTTTTAAACAATCAATTGCTTTTAAATAAATTGAAAAAATTTCCAGGATAGATGCATTGATACTATCCAGATGACCTGTTTTGCTTAGTGGAAAAATTTAGGTCAATCATAACATAAATAATCTGAGGTAAGAATTGTCTATGTGTTTCTTTTAGAGAAAATGAAGAACAACTAGACAAAAATATCGAGGAAGATATCTCAACTTTTGCACAACCTCATTTGCCTGTGCAGCAACCAAATGGCACATACATGTACCAGGACTGTCAGCAGCAACAGCCTCAACCAGGATGTTCTTACCAGCAGTCAATTCAGCCCACCTTGATTCCAATATGTCGGCAGAATGCTGAGCAACACATCTCCTGGATGTTCAGCAACTCTGACTTTATCCCCTGGCCTAAGGAACCGTCTGAGGCCGAACTTACTAGCCCTGTGATACAGCAAGAATTAAGACAGATTGCCAGCTCCATGCAGGTAGAAGTGTCAATAAATTCTTATATATTACCTGTTATTGTTCTTTTTTTATCTTCAGATAAATACACTCAAAATGTATTGAAAGAGAATGAGAAACAGTTATGTTTAGCAATGACGAATGTATCCTAGATTTCGCTTCATGATCCTTAAGGTAGGCAGTCCCAATGATTACCTCTAAAAAATAGTGTCGAGCCATGTATATGCTTAAATTCTTCTCGGCTTATAATAAAGTACCAACATTAACACACAGTACTTTAAACCAGGGAAATATTTAAGTATTGATGAATCCATGATTAAATTTAAAGGCAGGTTATTTTTCAAGCAGTATATGCCTGCCAAACCAATAAAGTGGGGTGTTAAACAATTTGTTCTTTGTGATACCTACACTGGCTTTGTGACATATTATATATATGGGTAAGGAATGTTTCTTGGGACAAGCAGACACACCAATGTCAGAACAGCAGGTACTAGAGTTGAAAAGAGGATATGAAAACAAAGGTCATGTTGTATACACAAACAATTACTTTTCAAGTCAAGCACCTTTTTAAACATTGGGAGAAAAGAAAATAAGTCCATGCGGAACTGTAAATGTGAATAGGAAAAATATGCCCGAGAAGTTGGAATAAAAAAAAAGATGATGAACCAGTATTTCATAAATCTGATAACCTAGTAACATGTGGTTGGCATGATAAAACAAGAGGGCCATAATGGCCCTAAAATCGCTCACCTGTAAATAGACCCCTGGGCCAATGCCAATTTTAAACCAGGGACTTTTATTTGAACAAATGTGGTAGACAGCAATTAGAATATGTTTCATGATAAATATCTAAGCTTGAATATGTTCATGATAAATATCTAAGCTTTAACTCTTTAGGGTTTTTATAAGAAGAATTTTTAAAGTTTTTTTCTATATACATATAGGAAAAAACAATGATCCCCCGGGAGGGGCCAATTTTGACCCCAGGGCTAACTAGAAAATATTTAATACTTAGTATCTAAACTCTAGCTCGTAATTGGTTTTTTAAAAGAAATTTTTTTTATTGATTTTTTACTCTTTACAAAATAATGAAAATTAATGACCCCCTTGGGCCGGGTCAATTTTGACCCCAGGGCATTGATTTACACAAACTTGGTAGTAACTGACTAGGTGATGTTTCATGCCAAATATTTAAGCTCTAGCACCTGCGGTTTTCTAAAAGAATATATTTTAAGTTTTTTCTTTAGGTTGCCATGGCAACCAGATTTCTGCTTGGAATTAAATTCTTTGAACAATTTTTAAAGCTGACTACCAAAGGAAAATGCATGTGAAGTTTGGATGAAATTGGCTAAGCGGTTTATGAGTAAATGTCTTCTTAAGTAAAAGTTTAAGGCCGGACGCCAGATGTAAAGCGATCACAACAGCTCACCATGTCACTTTGTGACAGGTGAGCTTAAAAGTGGTTGAGGAACACTTGGCTTGATGAAGATAGTTATAAATATGGCCTATGGTTATAAGATTTGACCTAGTCATAACACATGGTAAAATAAAACTGGTTCTGAATATACCTGCTCAAAGCATACATAAAAGAAAATAAATAACACTGACAAAGAATTACTGACCCTTTTACATACTTATGAAAGAGATAATTTCAAAATTTTCTAAATAGGTAATATTTATTTTTCTTGTTGTAGGAATCCATCAATATGTTTTGTTTAATTCATCTCAAATTGAATATATATATAGAAGAAGAGCACTGAATGCCGTACCAATGCTCTTCTATTGTTGGCCATCGTCTACTTACAATTCTTAGTTAAAGAGTGGCAAAAATAAATATTACAACTGCAGCTTGTCATGATGCTTATCAAGTTTTTCAAGTTTGATGTTGATACCGTAAATGGTTTTTGAATAATTGGCTACATTAAAAGTTTTTAAATAATCAAAACAATGATGACAATCTAGCGATCACAATAGCGCAACTTTAAAAAAAAAATATGAGCTAATAATGATACTAAAAAGTACAGCAACTAGCACTTCTCCCTTTAAAAGATTTATCTAATATTTGAACAGGTGACCTAGATTCCAGGGACGAATCAATACTGAACCAACGTCTGGTAATTTCTGTAAACATCATTAAAATGTCTCGTAACAGTTAATATTATGTTAAAAAACTTTTATGTTCTTATATATACTGCTTAATAAGATATTAACTATTTTAATTAAAAAATTTACAATTTGTTAAGAAACAATGCTTCTTTTCACAATTTTTATGGTACCGGACCCATTCATAATTCAGGGGGAAAATCGCTGTCAATGAATACGAGTCTCAATTTATTTTTAGACCGGGAAAATCCAATTCAGCCAGTGAATCTGGCACAACATCCAGTGAAGATTACAATGAATTTACCTTAATTTCAGATAAAAATTCAAATAACTGGCCAGAATGGGATGGTGAGGTGACAACACCGTACAATGAGAATATACCAGAGGAAATAAAAATTCTACGAAGTAAATGTGTTGGTAAGAAAATCATTTTGTTGTAATGTTAAAGCAGCACGCCTCCAGATTCATGTTAAATTTCATGAACATTTTGATAATGTTGTGAGGTGAACAAATAAAGTTATTTACATATTGCAATTGGCACTTACAATCCATGCAAATAACCAAAAAGATGACAAAATGTGCAAAAAAAGTCCTTACTGCGTTAGTAACGCAGTAGAAATATGGTGATAAAATGTTGAAAAATCAGTCTTAAATCGCAAATAGCATGTAAACTTCAACATTGATCTTGATTGTTTTTACCTTTCTTGAAATATCAGTACATTTTTCTCAATTTTCATTTTCTTGAAATATTTTGGCTCATCTGAAGGCATGCAGCTTTAAGGAATCTACTTCAAAGGATATTAATTCTGATTTACAAAATTTAAATGTATAAACAAACCTATCTCATTCAATTTGTTTGTATAATCGAGCATAAATCATTTAACATTGTGCTACTATAATCGCGTGTTCATCGGACACATTTATAAAGCATTCTATGAATAACTAAATTGGGTTTATCAATTATAAAAAATTAAATTATTATTCCGTTTCAGGACAATATACTATACCGATTAGTTATATTAAACCAACACCGAGTAACGTCTTGGTGAGAGAACTGAACTAGACAAGGAATGGATTGATTTATTACACGAAAACATGAAAAAATGTCATATCTGAGAACAATTACAAGGATCCCAATTCTTTTGGATGACGAAAAGGTGTGTATAAAATCTAAATGGAATTTTATGATTGTTTAAAACAAAAAAATGTTTGTATCTGAAAATAACTTAATTTACCACTTAAAAAAAGATATAAATCTCAACATCAACATTTCTTTCAAATAAAGGTTTGCGCCCCTGAAGATTTCGAAGAAGATGAAATAACATCATACAACATGTTTGCCTTGGGGGGAAATCAACTCCTGGCAGCAATGAAAAGGGTGTTGGCCGAATTTCCTCTAAATGATGACTACAATGTTTCCGGTAAGTTACTTAAACATAAAATTTAAATAAAACAAGAATGTCGAACGACACATATACCCCCCTTTCTAGCCATTGACTCACATAATTGGTAATTTTATTACAGAAACTTGCCAAAAAATGGGTACATGGAAGTGTTCAATTATGGAAAAATCAACGGAAACCATTTTGACATTTAAGGCCCATGTGACATTGACCTTTGACCTAATGACCCCTATGTCAATAGAGGTCATCTAATACTAATGACCAATACCTAGGGAAATATGAAGACTTTGTGATGAATACTTTTCAAGATAATCAGCGGAAACCCTTTTGACATTTAAGGCCCCTGTGACCTTGACCTTTGACCTAGTGACCCCAAAATCAATAGGGGTCATCTACTAGTGATGACCAATCACTATGTGAAATATGAAGACTTTGTGATGAATACTTTTCAAGATAATCAGCGGAAACCATTTTCACATTTTAAGGTCCCTGTGACCTTGACCTTTGACCTAGTGACCCCAAAATCAATAGGGGTCATCTACTAGTGATGACCATTCACTATGTGAAATATGAAAACTTTGTGATACATACTTTTCAAGACAATCAGCGGAAACCATTTTGACATTTAAGGCCCCTGTGACCTTGACCTTTGACCTAGTGACCCCAAAATCAACAGGGGTCATCTACTACTGATGACCAATCACTATGTGAAATATGAAGACTTTGTGATGAATACTTTTTAAGATAATCAGCAGAAATCATTTTCACATTTTAAGGTACATGTGACCTTGACCTTTGGCCTAGTGACCTCAAAATCAATAGGGGTCATCTACTAGTTATGACCAATCACTGTGTGAAATATGAAGACTTTGTGATACATACTTTTTAAGATAATCAGCGGAAACCATTTTGACATTTAAGGTCCCTGTGACCTTGACCTTTGACCTAGTGACCCCGAAATCAATAGGGGTCATCTACTAGTTATGACTAATCACTATGTAAAATTTGAAGACTTTATGATGAATACTTTTCAAGATAATCAGCGGAAACCATTTTCACATTTAAAGCCTCTGTGACCTTGACCTTTGACCTAGTGACCCCAAAATCAATAGGGGTCATCTACTAGTTATGACCAATCACTGTGTGAAATATGAAGACTTTTGTGATACATACTTTTCAAGATAATCAGCGGAAACCATTTTGACATTTAAGGTCCCTGTGACCTTTGACCTAGTGACCCCAAAATCAATAGGGGTCATCTACTAGTTATGACCAATCACTATGTGAAATATGAAGACTTTGTGATAAATACTTTTCAAGATAATCAGCGGAAACCATGTGGTCTACCGACAGACAGACCGACGGACAGACCGACAGACAGACAGACCGACATTAGCAAAACAATATACCCCCTCTTTTTCGAAGGGGGGCATAATAATAAACAAGCAATCATTATCATAGTATTGTAAGTCATCTAACAATGCACAAAACATACAACATTTTTCATGTGAAGGTATATATGACTGGTGGTTAAGTGTCCCTGACAAGTTCTAAACTATTATTACGAATGTTTGAGGATGATAATTTATCTATGAATCAATAAAAAAAACATATGAAAATATATTATCAGTAAATGTTTCGAATAAATTGTTCACCAGACACAGCACTAATAAAACATGGGACCAAGTATAAAATTCATTGTGCATCCCAGCAGAAACTAGATCTCTATGCATTGCATAGATGAATATCTATAACAATAGAAGTCAAGAAGGACAGATCATAATTATCGTGTAATATCTTTTAATTCTATTAAGATATGTGATGCATTTATATAAATTTGGTGGGAAAGTATATTATATCCCAATCTTTTTTGTACATTGTACCACAGAAGTCTGTAAAACTAAACGAAGGGCAAAAGCCAATAATTAAAAAATAAGGCAAAACAGAGCTGCGGTTCTTGTGCACTGCACACCTAGTCAATGAGATCTATCTAACTAATACTACTACTAAGTTTCATGTTGGTACCTCTTATACAGTTATGTCCCGGACAAGTTCCTACCATTAAAGTTGTTATGACTGATATTTTTTTTAATGTACACTAACAAATAAAACAAAAGTTTATTATAAAATTTTGTGGGGATTTTTTTTTTTTGAGATATGGGAAAAATACAAATGACTTTAAGAGGTGAATGATACCCATCTATATTTTGCACCAAAATCATCCAAACAAGTGCCCAGACTAAAAATAATAATTGAACACACTTGTTTAAATGCATTATAAACAAGCAAATTCGTTGAATTTATATCCCACGCCGAGTACTGGTTATTACTTACACAACAACTGAAGACATAAGGCTTAATTTATATAATTATCATGGCATAAACAGTAATATTCTTTGAACTTGATCAATATTCAGGGCAATAACAGAGCAATAACTCTGTGTTAAAAAGTAATATCTGGAAATGCCAATGAGATGTATGCATACTGTGTAACTAACCAAGGGCCATAACTCTGAGTTATAACTGTCTGATCGGAACAAGGCGTCTTTATGCACAACTCCTCTTCATATCCCATAAAGTTTCATTGAATTCAAGCCAGTAGTTACAGAGAAGTAGCACAGAAACTATTATTGCTCTGGTTGTAGACTGCATAAGTTATCAAGGGTCATAATTTTAACTCTAAGCTAAAATGTCTGACCCCAACAAGGCGACGATATGCGCATCTCCTCTTGGTATTGAAGGTTCCCATTAAGTTTCATCGAATTTCAGCCAGTAGTTGCAGAAAAGTAGCGCAGAAACAAACATTTTTCTATATACATACTGCATAACTAATCAAGGGCCATAACTCTGAGTTAAAATGTCTGACCCAAACAAGGCAATGATATGTGCATCATCTCTTGGTAGTGAAGGTTCCCATAAACTTGTGTTGAATTCCAACCAGTAGTTGCAGGGAAGTGGCGCGGAAACAGTTTTTGCTCTATATGCATACTGCATAACTAATCAGGAGCCATAACTCTGAGTTAAAGTGTCTGACCGGAACAAAGTGTCGATACGCACATCTCCTCTTGGTATTGAAAGTTCCCATAAATTTTGTTGAATTCCAGCCAGTAGATGCAGAGAAGTAGCGCAGAAATGATTTTTGCTCTATATGCATACTGCTTAACTAATCAAGGGCCATAACTTTCAGTTAATGTATATGACTGGAACTAGGCGAGGAAAAGCGCATCCTCTCTTGGTATTGAAGGTTCCCATAAAGTTTTGTTGAATTTCAGCCAGAAGTTACAGAGAAGTAGCGCCGAAAAGATTTTAACTCTATATACATACTGCATAACTAATCAAGGGCCATAACTCTGAGTAAAAGGTTCGGACCAGAACAAGCCGAGGATATGCGCATCCCCTCTTGATATTGAAGGTTCCCAAAAGTTTTGTTGAATTCCAGCCAGAAGTTGCAGATAAGTAGCGCGGAAATGATTTTTACTCTGTATGCATACATCATAACTAATCAAGGGCCATAACTCTGACTTAAAGAGTCGGACCAGAACAAGCCGAGGATATGCCCATCTCCTCTTGATATTGAAGGTTCCCAGAAAGTTTTGTTGAATTCCATCCAGTAGTTGTAGACAAGTAGCGCGGAAACAATTTTTACTCTATATGCATACTGCATAACTAATCAAGGGCCATAATAACTCTGAGTTTAAGTCACTGACGGGACAAGCCGACAATATGCGCATCTCCTCTTGATATTGATGATTCCCATAAAGTTTCGTTGAATTCCAGCCAGTAGTTGCAGATTCCCATAAAGTTTCGTTGAATTCCAGCCAGTAGTTGCAGAGAACTACTCCAGAAAAGAAATTCGGACGGACGGATGGAGGACAGACGGACAACGCCAAAATAATATCCAACTTCCTGATTCCATGGGCAGGGCATAAAAAGAGAGAAGAACACCGAAAGCTGTCTTTTTTCTTCAACTAAAATACACATTCATTTGTTCCTCTTCCTTAAAGCAACATAGACGTAGAAATATACCATGGACTTACAGAGGTTGAGGGGAAATTTGTTGCCAACATCCACAACAGAAATGGTAAAACAAAAAAGTTTACATTTCAGGTAAGAAGTTTTGTCCACTCTATAAAATTATGTGTATTTTTTAATATAATCATTCTTTTTCATATATTCATTTACACAACCTAACTTAATTGCTATACAAAGACATAGATTGTAGAAGTTTAAAATGGCTGGTACCAAAAGGGATGATTTAAAGAGTATTAAATTACTTTTAACAATTAAAAACTAGAAATGTGTCCATAGGACACGGGTGCCCCTAACGCGCCACTGTTCTGTCAATCTTATGACTCTAGGTTCAAATAAATACCCTGGGGTCAACATTGCCTGGCCTATATACAGGTGAGCGATTTCAGTGCCATCATGGCCCTCTTTTTTAGTAAAGTTAACAAGGTATAAAATATCACTGACCTTGTCACCAGGGTTAACAGTTTTATAAAGTTTTATGAAGAAAAAACATCTTTTAAGATAACAATTTCAGTTGAACATGTAGTATAGTAGTATACATGTATTGATTGTGGTCACATAATTTTTACATATTCTTCACAGATCCAGTAGAAAACTTTGGATACACTAAACTGCCAGCTCTATCTCGAGATGATATGCACAAAGAGTAAGTTTTTTTTTTCTGCATTTGCTGTTTAACAGGGTGACAATGTGAGTGGTCACTTGTCTATTGTGCATATCATTTGTCTGACAACTAATTACAATGTACTTAAATGGGTTATTTTCAGTAACTACTTAATGGACCATGCTCAAATTTTGCCAGAGCCATCCTGGCAATGACCTTTCTGAAACCTTTTAACATCTTTCCAGTCTATTTTATAATTTAATATGTCATGGAAGCTAAAAATAAAATTTTAAAATGAAAAATTCTAAAATCCTTTAAAAATCACAATGCCAAGAGCTTAGATATTTGGCATGTGGCCAATTATAGGTTAAATGATGACCCAAGGCGCTCTTATTTCCTTATTTGTATGCAATAAAACTTGAAAAATCTTTCTCTGAATCCATAAAGGCTAAAGCTTTGTTGTTTGGCATAAAATTTCATGTCATGGATCACAGTCAAATTACATGTAGATAGACATCAATATTACTCCAGAAATAGATGTGCACATCAGACCAGGCAACCATCAAGTTATCTTGACGAAAAACACAATAATCATTATTGCAATCATTTGACATTGCTGGTTATCATTAAAGTTTTTAAGCAAGAGTTATTTATGAATTGCAGTACTGATGTTTAATTTGTTTCAGATGTGTTTCAAGGACAGAACAATAGTGATGTTTAATTTGTTTCAGATGTGTTTCAAGGACAGAGTTTCTGGCGTTAAAAGAGGTGAGGAATTTGAAGAGGAAAATGAAAGATGACAGGTTGAGTCTTCATCACCAGAGACTTCTACATTGGAGCCACCCAGAAGCCAATCACCTGTAAAGTCATTGACAAGCAACCAAGCGGAGCTCTTTAACGGCCACACACAATCTCAGCTAAAAGACTCTATAGCTCACACCGATCACATATATACAGCGGTCAAAAAGCTCCTGCTAATGTTGTTTTCCCAAGACTACATATGTTGCCATTCAATTTCGGGAAATGCGGCCAACACAAAACAAAAACCTAAGCCAGCATTTGATACAAGACTATATAATGTTATGATAAGTGTTGTGAAAGATAAATATCATGTGGCGACAAAAGAAATTACTGAAAAAGAACATTCTGTTCAAAAGTGGTGCCAGATACATAAATATGCTTCTTAATGAAATTTTTTCTAGGGCATATAGATCTAGTAATTGAACTGTCTGTCTGTAGGAAGACATCTTGCATTTTATTCTTTTGATTGAGTTAGGGGTCAAGTTCAAGAGCGTCAATAATTGATTTGTACACATTTGCTATTAAAAACATTTCATTTTTTTGACAATATATTTTTCATATTTGAAAAGATGATAACAGTATACTTTGGATCGAGTTAGGGTCAGTTGGACCAAGGTCAGCAGTGCACTTTTTGCCATTTCATAATTCTTGCATGGTCTTCTTCCTTTGGATTCAATAAGAAGTCAAGGGTGCCACAAATAGTTTTACACATTGATTACAGACTTTCTTTAAAGACAGACCTTTTTTGAAGAGGGATCATCATGAGTACTAAAATTGATAACAAAGAATCCAAAAGAACTGAAAAGGCCAATATTACATTTCAGGACCAACTGAAGAGCAAGGTTATTGGCATAACCAGCTTCAGTAAGATGGCCATTGTTCTATTCCGCTTTTTGTATAAAGAGGAGGAATATGCCGGAAAATCATTGACAGGGAATGCATCGAAAAGAGGCGAAAAAAGGCCACCTGTTGACCAAGAAAAGTTGACAGGAATTTACTGTCAGTGTTTCTTTTTTCTTCTTTTTTGGTTATTTAAATTTCATTGAAAGTTTTTGAATTTCATTGGAAGTTTTTAACGGGGATTGAAAATTTTTTTCATAGCCAATCGTCTTGCAGGACAAGTGTCTTCAAATTGCTTCTCGTCCATGTAGATAATTTGAATTGTTATTTTCAAGTGTTAAGTATAATACATTGATTTGTCAAGTCAATATTTATATAATTTGTTATGTTCTTTACAGATATCATCAAAAGGAATTTTCGACATGTCACACCAGTGATTGTCAGGAAAAAGCCATCTCGTGTCAACAAAACAGTGAAAAAATAAATACGTGTACAAAACAAACTGTGACCGTTTTAGCCATTCAGAACAATATAAATGAGAACATTTGAGAACTTGTTTTACTTCATATATGATGTAAATAAATCTTTAATGTGTCATAATTTTACAGCCTTGTCAATTCAAAATCATTGCTACACTAGTGAAACTCCCAAGTGAAAAATATTGTGTGGGACCTTTTTTTACAGACTTTTTAAACAGGTATCTACACAAGTGTGATATCATGGACATTGACCATGGATGTCATAAAAGATTCCTCAAAATTGGTTTTAAACATGGATATAATGGACATTGTCCATGGTAAGAATGGACATCATTGACATTGTCCATGGGTATCATGGACAATGCACATGTAAAGCATGGAGATGGATAGCATGGAAACTGTCCAGGGATATAAAGAATTGTCCATGGACAAGTGTTTCAATATTCCATGGACACTATCCGTGCTTATATCCATGGAAATCCACGGACATTCTGTACTACAGGCAGAGCCTGTGAAGGTAGATGAACAAATCCCAGATTATTCCATGGATACAACCGCCACTCTTCAAGTGGCTGAGATAAGAGATTCCTGGCCTAAAGAGCAGGACAGATTTGACACAGGGAACTCACTCGAGAAGATAACTGGAGACATGGATACTGAGAGAAGATTATTCTGCAGCCACACTTGCTATGCCTGATAATCCGTGAATAGTTGAGTGAGTCTCTCGTAAGCTAAGCAGTTTTGTAATTTTATCTACATGTCTACTGTTTGGTCCATAAAAATGTTGACTTATTTTTCAGAATGAGTTATTTAAGTATGTGCGCCTGTTTCTTCATTTTAGTTTATAGACCTCGAATTTAAAATGTATGAATATAATGTTTTGTCTGCATTTATTTTTAATGAACTTTAAATAGGAGAGTTTTCATTACACAAATTTGGTTATTTAATTCACAAATCCCAGGATAAGACCCTGAGGTTTGCCGGCACAGAACAGGGCTTATGTGCGAGTTTGTAAAACTGAAAATCGAAATCTCCACTATTCCCAGGACCAATGGGATGGGAGCAACTAACGACTGGTTCATAATTATACATAATTGAAAATCAATTTTTATTCCCCATAGCATGGAAACAACCGCCACTCATCAAGTGGCTGAGATTAGAGAGTCCCGGCCTAAAGAGCACGACAGATTTGACATAGGGAACTCACTAGAGAACATATCTGAAGACTTGTCCAACACTCAAAGGGATCCTGAGATGACAGAAGATTATTCTGCAGCCACACACACTAAGCCTGATAATTCTATGAAATGTGAGTTTTATGTGTATCAATTAATATTGACATGATTGTCAGGATTTGTTGATGATAATTGAAACCTAAACAAGGATTTTATCAATAAAACAGAGCCATCATCTAAATCTTTCTGCCTATTTATCTATATATTGACAGAAGCATTTCTGACTACAGCATTTATAATCAAGAAGTGCAGACCACTACATCAAATCCGTATTTTATTAAAGTGACATTGTGCTCATATTTTCATAGTCAAGTTGAGCTGAATTGACTTTATATTTTAAAAGTTTTGACTGATAAAATAGTGTTTGACCAACAGGTGATATTTGAAAATGTTAAGGATAAAATTATAAATCTCCCTTAAATATAAAAAGACTTGACAACGCTTATTACAAACTGAACGGTATATGTAAATTCTAATGGATATTTGCAGACAATTCCTTAGGATATGAGCTTTATTTATTGTTTTTGCGAAGTTAATTATTAAATCAAACGGAATTATTGCAAAATGAAAATTTATTTATATATTCACATGTTCACTCACTATATACCCTTGAATGGGCATAATGTCACTTTAATCATTCCAATGCTTCATTTTAGCATGTGTGCCATAAGACGTAACTGATAATATAGATGATGATGTGGTAATGATGATATAGATCCAGACTGCAAACCAGATGAATCAGAATCAGATGTCACAGATAATGACACCATACAGGAGTCTGAAGGTATTTTAAATATATATACATGTATAAATTTAAAATATGGATTAAAATTTATGTTTTAAATGGACTACTGGAAGAGGTATGTTGACCGGACCTGTGTTTCTTTTTCACTTTTGGAGGAAGGGGGTAGGTGCAATGACATGTGAATAACATATTGTCCTCAGGTAACATCATTGTGTTTTTTCCTGGCCTGTAAGTTGACAACTTCATTAATGTTATTTCTTTTAGTTTATGTTACTAGTATATTCTTTAAATAAATAAAGTTGATTGGTTACAGTCTCATCTTGTTATATTCTTTGAAATATGAAAAGGATAATTTTGTTATATACTTTGAAATATAAAACATATTATTAACTTTGAAAATGAAAGTTGATCAGCCTGGTCTGCAGTTTTTGGGTCGGTTAAGTTTTTGTTGTTGCCCATCACCATAGCTTTTTGAAGTTACCACTTGAAACCTTGGATATTCAATAATTATCCAAAAGGGATACAGTTTCAAAAATGGCAAGACATTAGCTTTGCTGTAGAAATCTTTTGCAAATGTGATATCTGAGAGCACTTAGTCAAGATATAGTAGAAACAAACAATAACTCATTCATATATAAGATGCATAGTATGCACTTTGTGAATTCCTGGTTCAGTTATAAGAAAGTCATCATTTTGACTTGTTTTCCTTTATACTTGATGTTAAAAAAGTAGTAACAACTTGACCTAAAGTAAATTATATTTATCATGTATGAACACTGTATTTGCATACTTGAGTGACTGCTAGTCGGACATGCTTCAGTGACTTATCACATAAGTATGGTGCTGTGCGCACACATTTTCATTAGTCACACAAGAAGTTTCAGGAAAATATCTCATTTGATGTTTTGGGTAAGTGAAATTTGTAAGCAAGTGAATTTTCCTAATGCCATCTTTTTTATTTGATGACTCCTTTGCCAATACTTTTCTTTGCATTCATATAACACAAACAAAGCATATATGTTAAACTGTTTCTGATTGGCAGTTGGGCTGCTATCAACCAATCGGATTAATTTCAAATTGGCACAGGGAATAAAAGTAAATAAGACACTAAATTTGCAATAAAACAAGAGCCGTCACGCAAGTGACAAATGCCCCGGAAAAAGTTTCTTAAGCATGCGAGTATTAAGAAAAGAAAAGACAATGAAAGTAACTAATTGCTTAATATTGTTCTTGTGAAATGAAGTGCTATTTACAGCAAAGTTAACACCTTGGTACAAGGATCTTGGATGCAACACACCATCTTGATGTTGTAGACATTTATGCTTAGATATTTTAAATCCTTCAATGCATGACTATATTACAGTTTGGAAACTATTATGTACCTTCAAACTTTTATTATAAGCATAGAAATTGCAAACGAGAATGAGCTGATGAAATCTCAAAGGATCAAACTTCTTCAAAAAATGTTGATGCCGTGAAAATTACAAACCTTCAAGACAGAGTAATTTAGCATTTGCTGTACAAAAGGCTACTATCAGTTTCATCGACCAAGGAGTAATGGTGGCAAGCATGCTAATTTTAGAGATTATCCTCATTGTGACAATTGTAATCTACAACATGCAAGAGGAAATTGCTTTGCAAAAGGGAAACAAGAGGGCCATGATGGCCCTGAAGTCGCTCACCTGTATATAGGCCCCCGTAGCGAGCCAGTTTAAACCCCAGGGCTTTTATTTGAACAAACTTGGTAGACACCCATTAAAAGATGTTTCATGCTAAACATCTAAGGTCTAGCTGGTCAAGTTTTTCTTTACACATATAGTTAAAAACAATGACACACCTGGGGCAGGGCCAGTTTGGACCCAAGGGCTTTTATTTGAACAAACTTTGTAGACACTTACTAGAAAATGTTTCATGCTTAATATAGAGCTGTCATTGATTCAGTGCAAAGCACATCAACAATATATCGATATCAAGTGACTAAAATCAACGATACACCGATATATCGTTAATATCCTATGCTCACTTGTCTGTCATTCTCTTTCATACCTGTTTCAATGATTTCAGTCAAAAACATGTTCTGTACAGTGTCTTGTCCACTGCATGATTTTTTCCAGACAATATTTTTTGTCACCATTGCTATGAAATAATTCAACTATATAACAAAAGCATAACATTAGATATAAATAACTGCTTCTGTATATATTTTGGGTGAATTTTATTATTTCTAGACATTTAATTTATAAGTCAAAAGTATCGATTTGTTAAAATGTGTATCGATTATTGATCGGCAAAAAAATATCAACGATACATCGATATTGTCGATATCGATGACAGCTCTAGCTTAATATCTGAACACTAGCTATTCGGATTTTTCGAAGAAGATTCTTAAGTTTTTGCTATACACATATAAAGAAACTCAATAACCCCCGGGGTGGGGCCAATTTTGACCCCAGGGCTTTTATTTGAACAAACTTTGTAGACACTTACTAGCAGATGTTTCATGCTTAATATCTAAACTCTAGCTATTTGGGTTTTTTCAAAGAAGATTTTTAAGTTTTTGCTATACACAGTCATATGACATAAGGAAAATCAATGACCCCCCGGGCGGGGCCAATTTTGACCCCAGGGCTTTTATTTGAACAAACTTTGTAGATACTCACTAGAAGATGCTTCGTGCTTAATATCTAAACTCTAGCTATTTGGTTTTTATCAAAGAAGATTTTTTAATTTTTTGCTATACACATATAAGGAAAATCAATGACCCCCGGGGCGGGGCCAATTTTGATACTGAGCTCTTATTTGAACAAACTTGGTAGACATCCATTAGAACATGTTTCATGCTAAATATCTTAGCTCTAGCTCTTTGGGTTCTTTAAAAGAAGATTTTTTAAGTTTTTACTATATGCATATAGGGAAAATTAATGACCCGCTGGGGCGGGGCCAATTTTGACCCCAGGGCTGTCATTTGAACAAACTTGGTAGACACTCATTAGAAGATGTTTCATGCCAAATATCTAAGCTCTAGCTTTTTGGGTTTTTTAGAAGAAGATATTTAAAGTTTTTTTTCTTTTGGTTGCCATGGCAACCAGAGTTCTGCATGGAATTAAATTCTTAGGTGACCACCAAAAAAACATTCCTGTGAAGTTTGGATGAAATTGGCTTAGTGGTTTATGAAGAGATGTCATTTAAAGTAAATGTTTACGGACGCCGGACGAAAAGCGATCACAAAAGCTCACCCTGTCACTTTGTGACAGGTGAGCTAAAAACACAGGAACAATCAAGCTTATAATCATTAATTTTATGATGCTGTGTTGCAGGAAATTTAAATTAGACTAAGCAAAGTTACAGAAGTTTGTGAAGCAAGTGAGACATTATTTTTAGTTGTAAAGATAATCCCTCACTTTTGACTAATAACTTAAATATTTTGGAAAAGACGCTTAATTTCAAAATAGACTCTGGAGCAGATACCTACATTATATGTAATGACTTTTTTCTGTGAAAAGTGACTTTTTTCTGTGAAAACCCGAGATTTTGATTTGAAACCAACACTGATTCCCCTATTGGAACCAGTGGTAAACTGGATTGTATTAGAAGGCTGAAACTACATTCAAGGGGAAAATATACACATTTCCTATTCATGTAATCAATGGAGAATCTGGTAGCAATCCGTTGTTCCGTGGCTGAAGTCCACTGTCGAAGCGACTAGTATCAAGTCCATTTTTGGTTGCAATGTCAAAGTTTCTCAAAAAAAGAAAATAAAACAAATTTACCTAACCAAAACAATATCACTGATGTTTTGTGCACACATAGTGTCTGTCCAGATCATCATCTTTTTCTAATTTATCCTGCATCAGCTGGATAAAGCCTTGGCGGATAAACCTATCTATCTCCAGTCATTACGTCATATGATAACGTCACATGGTTAGAACAGAACTAAATATAGATGCTATTTTATCAGGGAAAAAGAAGAATGAAACAATTTAATTATTCTAAAAACATGATTAAAAGCAGAACAAATCAAATATATGGTTGATGTATTTTCTATATCTCAAATCACTAATTCAGATCAAAATTACTTCATAAGGGATCCTTAGTTATCACTTTCAAAATTAGCTGAAACTGTAACACTGACTGGTAGTCATTGCAACCAAACATATACAGTTCAAAATGTTTGATGCTCTAACAAAACAGCTTCCAGAAACTTGTTCCTTTTTTAAACCCAAACTACCAGAGGCATGGCTATTTTCTTATTCAAAAAACCAAAAACCTCCTTGTCAATTACACAGCTGGTTTAAAAGCAACTGCATGCGAACATGTCAATTGCAGAGCTGGTTTAAAAGCAACTGCATTCGAACAATGTCTTTATGATCCTTTATGAAAAAAAATTAGTTAATGGTAATCTGATCCATTAAAATCTATGATGCCAATGACATAGATTACTAGTGTTTTCTTTATACATATAGGTAACATTAAAATAATCTACCTTTTAACCCTTAACAGTATTGAAGCCACATTATCATTTTGTGGACGAAATGTGCACGACGAGTTGAAGCAGCCAAGTACAGATAACAAGATTTGGTTTGAGCGAGCAAGAATGGTGGCTCTTAAGTACTGAATATGTCTACACAATAAAGATGGAGATGTGAAGGAAGAATCAGATGGGTTTGTGAAATATATAAAAATCCACTGGTCATCCAAAGATAGCACCCAATCTAACTAATTGCTTAAAACAAGGCATTTTGTAAACAGAAGAAAGCTCAGACATCCTCACCATATAGAAGTGGTTTCAACAAAACTTACTGAAAAACTCAACAACTTTGACTACAAAGACAACAAGTAATATGCTGAAGTTGCAAAAATAGCATTGCTTCGATCGATGGTGTATAACAAAAGTGGGGAAATTGAGGACTTTTAGTAAGTATTGCTAAGCTGTTTTTTCCTGGACATTTTAACAGACTGAAACAGTAGCCCCTAGTGTTAAAAAAAGTTTTCCATATTTGGTCTGTGTGACCCAGTTTTTTATCCGAGATTACCAATATTCTAACTTGAGATAGAAATCATGGAAAAACAACCTTTTCTGACTGATTTCCCTGATATTTGTCTAGGTTACCTCATACAAAGATGAAGTTTCTGTCTCATCAACATCAAGTACGGTTTTTTTTAATATTAAGTACACAAATATCAATCACATTTGCGTGTTATTCTCCCCATTTTGAGCTTTTGGGAATAACTTCATTAATTGGCTAATCTACATTAGTTATAACCATACCAAAGGAGGTTTTCGGGATATATGGGAGTGAGGAAGGGCGTGGGTGCCCAGGTTTATGCACTTAAGCAAAAATGTGCAGTTGATTCTGCAAGTTCAAAATTAAAGAACTCAGAAAATGCATTACAACTTACTGCCATACACAAGTAAGGTACCTATCCACAAACATTTCCTGATAAAATTGTGAAAGTGTGTATATTCAAAAATGCAACAAGTAAGTTCATTTCCATTTTGGAATGCATTTTTTGTTTTTGGACAATTACTGATATTATCCATTGAACTAATTTATAAACAACTATCATATTTGAAACAAATTTGTTGCATGGTATGATAATTATGGTGAAATACCAGCTTACAATGTATTTGTCACTCAATGTGACAGCCCTAGTTGCCATTAACATATTAAAAAGAAGTATTTTGCTTCTTTTTAGTCTTTTAGTCAAATCCTGACATATTGATGCTTTTGCATGACACATACATAATTATAGGGCTTTTAGTCCCTTTTATTTAGTATCATGGGTAATTGGTTACTTATTTGACAGTTGATTATTTGTTGCATTGACAACCAAATTTCTGTATAGAATTAAATTCTTTGAACAACTTTGGAAGCCCTTCACCAAAGGAACAATCCTGTCAAGTTTGGTTGAAGTTTGACTTAAGTGGGTTTTAACAAGATGATTTTTAAAGTTCACTATATTATCTTTATATCACACAAGTGAAGCTCTTTATGCCATTACGAAGTTGCAGTGGCATTAAAACAGGAAATGACTAGTAATCATATGTATTTGAAGAACAACTTGTTGAACTTTGTAAAGCATGCCTCAATATAAAACTGTCTTATGTTCTCCTCACCATTCAGCAAGAGAAATTTGCACAATCTGATAAAGAAATGAGAGGAAGGAGAAAGAAAATAAAAAACAATGTCTAGGATTCAGAAGGTACATTTGTGAAAGCACAGCAAAAGACAGAAATACACAGGCTCCTGCTGGAAAGGATGGGCATTTTCAGAGAACTGATAGATGTTTTGAAGAGGAAGAAATAGATAACATCTGATTCAAAGCTTATTCCCTCTAGATACTGACATTTTGCATTAAGATTATGTGGTTTAATCACTTGATCATATTGTTTTTACGAAGGGCTAAACTTTTGCTTCATATTCTCTGTAGTTGAATTATTTTGTGCATGTCCTCATCTCAATGCACCTTTTCATTTGGTTTATATTTCACCTAAGGATTTTTCTATTTTGGTAAATTATGCGTGACATTGATTGACCTTACAACACTTTAGACTGAGGGCTAGCAGCGAGTTTCAACTTAAGGGCTAGCAGCGAGTTTCAACTTAAAAAGTATGAATTATTTTTATTCTGTTTATTAATTATACTTGTTGTTAGCAAAGATACTGTCACATAGAAAGCTTTTGAAAGATGTGATATTACGATAACAGCCAGAAAGAAAGACATAAACAATCACAGGATATATGTTAGGAAACTCTTAAACTCTAAATATACATTTGCAGATATGGGCACAAGAAACAAAGTGGTAAGAGCTATGTGGGATTGGTTTAGAAATAAGGGAGACCATCATCATAACATGGATGTTATATATAGCTGAAGGAGCAGGTGATTATTGGATAGAGGCACCATGGTAGCCTGGATATCTCAACATATGGACCATGCCAAGTATGGATACAACTTTACAAAACTTTATACAAAAATCAGCATATCTGTCCAACATTCACGTAAAATGTCACGTTGGGTCCAAATCATTAGCAAAACCACTGGTTATATTTATGTAAATATGGTAAATAAAACTTTTAATTTTCCTCAAATATGCCATATTTTGTATAAAATTAATACGAAAACACTGCATACAAAAGACATTTCTTATGTAAATATTATTATGTAAATATTATTTTTAGTACAAAGTACCCCCTGCATTAAGTACTTTGAGGATACTGTCGTAGATCTTATCCTTCAACACGCCTTAATTGAAGCTTTAAAAACCCAAACATGTGAAAAATATTCTTTATTACTGTTTATCTTGTTTTTACTTCGCAAATATCTGTTTACTACCTACCTTCCTGGACAGCGGTCTGAATTAATGGTGGAAATTGATCTGAAATAACCTTTGTGCCAATAAGCATTTTTCATTTATCATTAGCAAATATCATTTCGCATTTGTCATTTCGCAAATAGCAATTCGCATGGCAGAATGGCTTTCCATAAAGAATAAAAGATAAATTCGTCAATTTGCTGGTCATCCATTGGGCGAGCAAAAATTGTACCACCATCTAGGTTTTGAACTGTGACCCTCTCACTCGCTACGCCATCGTTACAACCACGGTGCCATGAAGGCTTTCGATCGCAAAGTGCATTTCGGAGATATATATCAATCAAATAGCGCGTCATGTGACATAAATTGACCAATGGGCCAACTGTTCATAAATATGAAAACCATGATGGAATTCCCAAATATAAGGCAATTGTTTTTTAAAAAAACACCAAATTTAGGTAAGAACTTGAAGTTTTGTTTGTTTGTTTGTTTCATTTTACGCCTTTTTCAACAGTATTTCAGTCATAGGCTAGTTTCCTAAGCCAAGGAAGAATCAACTCAGCCAAATTTAGCACGGGTCAACTCGGCACGAATAACATTCGGCCCACTTTACAAAAGTATATATAACGTATTAACTTTGCTTTGCATGTTGTAAAGAAATATCTTATTATTATATAGTTATAAATTATACTTCTGCCGAAAAAAAGTATATTTAGAAAAAAATTGTTATTTATTTGGTTTGTATTTATAAACTCTGTATATTGAGTGAAAAAGGTTAAGCAAGACTTAGTTCCCTTAGTTTCTAATGCAAATTTAGCTGTGTTTAAATCGCTAATTTGGGGCGATTATATGTCCGATTTTAAAATTTGTTACACCAATTAAATGCTGGTGATCTTAGCTTCCTCAACACATTTTTTGACACTGAAGGTATTTAAATTTACGGTTAAAACTACCAGGAGTCAGAAATACAGTGAGATACACAATCAGTTATCTTTACTGGTCGGGAACCATCAACCGGACACTTTTTGAACATTTTTCCGTACAGATTTCATAAATTTTAACATAGAGACCTAAAAATTTGACACAGTTCAGCTAGGTTCTTCCCCTAACTTACAAACTAGCACTAGAAACAAACTAGATGGTAAGAGCTATGTGGGATTGGTTTAGAAATAAGGGAGACCATCATCATAACATGGATGTTATATATAGCTGAAGGAGCAGGTGATTATTGGATAGAGGCACCATGGTAGCCTGGATATCTCAACATATGGACCATGCCAAGTATGGATACAACTTTACAAAACTTTATACAAAAATCAGCATATCTGTCCAACATTCACGTAAAATGTCATGTTGGGTCCAAATCATTAGCAAAACCACTGGTTATATTTATGTAAATATGGTAAATAAAACTTTTAATTTTCCTCAAAATATGCCATATTTTGTATAAAATTAATACGAAAAACACTGCATACAAAAGACATTTCTTATGTAAATATTATTATGTAAATATTATTTTTAGTACAAAGTACCCCCTGCATTAAGTACTTTGAGGATACTGTCGTAGATCTTATCCTTCAACACGCCTTAATTGAAGCTTTAAAAACCCAAACATGTGAAAAATATTCTTTATTACTGTTTATCTTGTTTTTACTTCGCAAATATCTGTTTACTACCTACCTTCCTGGACAGCGGTCTGAATTAATGGTGGAAATTGATCTGAAATAACCTTGTGCCAATAAGCATTTTTCATTTATCATTAGCAAATATCATTTCGCATTTGTCATTTCGCAAATAGCAATTCGCATGGCAGAATGGCTTTCCATAAAGAATAAAAGATAAATTCGTCAATTTGCTGGTCATCCATTGGGCGAGCAAAAATTGTACCACCATCTAGGTTTTGAACTGTGACCCTCTCACTCGCTACGCCATCGTTACAACCACGGTGCCATGAAGGCTTTCGATCGCAAAGTGCATTTCGGAGATATATATCAATCAAATAGCGCGTCATGTGACATAAATTGACCAATGAGCCAACTGTTGATAAATATGAATGGAATTTGGAAGATGGAATTCACAAATTTAAGAAGATTGTTTTTTAAAAAAACACCAAATTTAGGTAAGAAATTGAAGTTTTGTTTGTTTGTTTGTTTCATTTTACGCCTTTTTCAACAGTATTTCAGTCATAGGCTAGTTTCCTAAGCCAAGGAAGAGTCAACTCGGCCAAATTTAGCACGGGTCAACTCGGCACGAATAACATTCGCCCCACTTTACAAAAGTATATATAACGTATTAACTTTGCTTTGCATGTTGTAAAGGTAAATGAATAATAAGAAATATCTTATTATTATATAGTTATAAATTATACTTCTGCCGAAAAAAAGTATATTTAGAAAAAAATTGTTATTTATTTGGTTTGTATTTATAAACTCTGTATATTGAGTGAAAAAGGTTAAGCAAGACTTAGTTCCCTTAGTTTCTAATGCAAATTTAGCTGTGTTTAAATCGCTAATTTGGGGCGATTATATGTCCGATTTTAAAATTTGTTACACCAATTAAATGCTGGTGATCTTAGCTTCCTCAACACATTTTTTGACACTGAAGGTATTAAAATTTACGGTTAAAACTACCAGGAGTCAGAAATACAGTGAGATACACAATCAGTTATCTTTACTGGTCGGGAACCATCAACCGGACACTTTTTGAACATTTTTCCGTACAGATTTCATAAATTTTAACATAGAGACCTAAAAATTTGACACAGGTCAGCTAGGTTCTTCCCCTAACTTACAAACTAGCACTAGAAACAAACTAGATGGTAAGAGCTATGTGGGATTGGTTTAGAAATAAGGGAGACCATCATCATAACATGGATGTTATATATAGCTGAAGGAGCAGGTGATTATTGGATAGAGGCACCATGGTAGCCTGGATATCTCAACATATGGACCATGCCAAGTATGGATACAACTTTACAAAACTTTATACAAAAATCAGCATATCTGTCCAACATTTAAATAACAGGTAAGGCTGACGACAGGAATTTTACTCTAAAAGACCTTCTTATTAAGGCCATGCAAGTTTGTGGACAAGACAGATATTTCCATTAGTAAGTATACTGTTACCCAATAATGTCCAATGATGACATCACAAAAGTAGCAAAAGGCGACAGTTAACTTCTTTAGGGTAAAATCAATGTTATTCCGTAAAAATATGTATATAACTATGCTAACTAGAACTATCGCTGAATGCGATTCATACCCCCACCAATGTCCTTGACAGAAGACATCTTGGAAAGGTGGTTAAGGGAATAACTTAAGTGGCACAAATACATAAAAAGAAATTATCTCTGGTGAAAGAATGACTAATTATACAGGTAATGGTATAAAATTAATATATATTATCAAATCATGTTTGAAACAGTTACAAATAACCTTTCATTTTCTCAATGTACCAAACATTTTATAAGTCAATTTTTGACCTTCAAGTGTGGCCTTGACCTTAAGCTGGCACAAGGGTAAGATGGGTTCTGCACATCGCCCAGTTGGGGTGATCATTTGAGTAAAGTTTGAAGAAAATCCTTCCATTAGTATAGAATTTATAGAGCGGACACAACATATTGTCTTGCATTGATTATAGAGCGGACACAACATATTGTCTTGCATTGATTGTATGTAAATTTTAAGACTTAAAAAGGGGCATAACTTTGTCATAATGTAAAACAGAGTTTTGAAACTTGACCTGAATATCTTATATGTGACACCTCATATATCTTTTAAGTTTTAAGCAAATACCTGTGCTAGTTTCAGAAATATTCAAGTACATGTTAAAATTTAAGAACATTTTCTAAGTCAATTTCTAAGTCAATTTTTGACCTTCAAGTGTGACCTTGACCTTTAGCCGGCACAAAGGTGACATGGATTCTGCACATAACCTTGTTGAGGTGAACATTTGAGTAAAGGTTCCATTAGTATAGGATTTATAGAGCGGACATGATATGTTGTCTAATATTTGATTGTATGTTAATTTGAAGACTTAACAAGGGTGCCATAGTCACAAAATACGCCCGTTTACGAAAGCTTTAGATGGAGATGGGGGCATTATGTATTAAGTGTTATCTAGCAAGCAAGTTTTTATCCTGTGTTGTTAAATGAACCTTAAAACAAATCAGTAGGGAAGATAAAAAGTACATGTAATTGTAATTTAATAACTAAAAAATTCTGATTTAAGATTTTATTCTAGGGAAATACATTTCATTACAATTCTTAATCTTTGAATGAGCTGAACTGATATTTACTTGAAAATTAAAATATAATTAAATTTCTATGGGAAAGTATTTACATTTGATAAGGTAATTACTGTATGATCTTTATGAACAAATACCAAGTCTACAGAACACCATAGTTATCACAGTTAAGAATCTTGACCAATGAATGAAACATGTGTAAATAAATGTTACATTCTTTAGAACATACTCAAGTCCAAGAAAGAGGATTATTTTATGCCCTTTGATTAAATTCTATTTTTAGAATTGAAAATAAAAGTAGATCAAGGGGAGTAATTGTGTAAGTCATTTATGAACAAAGTAATAACTTTGTTGTTGCCCTTTGATTAAATTCTATTTACAAAATCTGGATATTTCATCATCTTTAGTGACCTTGACCTTGTATATATTGACCTAAATTATATGTATCACAGCCATAGTCTTGATAATGACCATTTGTGTTACAATCCCTCAATAAATGATGACTAAATGGTCCATATACACATCTTCATATTTTTATCTGAACTTTGACCTCTATGTGTGACCTTGACCTTGGCCGCAAGGACCTGAATCTTGCACACGACACTCCGCCTCACAATGGTGAACATTTGTGCCAAGTAATATTGAAATCCCTCTATACATGTGGAAGTTTTGCTCCGGACAAGCATTTTTCAATGATCTCTAAGTGTGACCTTGACCTTTGACCTAGAGACCTGGCTTATGCGCATGACACTCCTTCTTATAGTTGTGAACATTTCTATGAAGTTTCATTAAAATCCCTCCATACATGTAGGAGATATGCTCCGGACAAAATTGGACGCCGCCCGCCCGCCCGCCAGGGGCGTTCCCATAATACGTCCCGTTTTTCAAACGGGCGTATAAAAAGGGGCATAACTTTGTTAAAATGCAATACAGAGTTATGAAACTTGACCAGCATATCTTAATTGTGACACTTCATATATATTTTAAGTTTCTAAATTCAGAAATATTCAATTAAATGTTAAAATTTAAGAATATTTTCTAAGTCAATTTTTGATCTTCAAGTGTGACCTTGACTTTAAGACGGCAAAGGTTGACATGGGTTCTGCACATCCCCTTGTTGAGATGAACATTTGAGCCAAAATTGAAGAAAATCTTTCAATTAGTATAGGACTTACAGAGCGGACACGACATACTGTCTAATATTATATTGTTTGATATTTGACCTTCAGTTGTGACCTTGACCTTGAGCTGACACATGGGCAACATGGGTTCTGCACATCCCCTTGTTGAGGTGAACATTTGAGCAAATGTTGAAGAAAATCTTTCAATTAGTGAAGGACTTACAGAGCGGACACGACATAATGTCTAATATTTCATTGTTTGATATTTGAGTGTGACCTTGACCTTGAGCTGACACATGGGCAACATGGGTTCTGCACATCCCCTTGGTTAGGTGAACATTTCAGCCAAGTTTGAAGAAAATCTTTCAATAAGGGTAGGAGTTACAGAACGGACACGACATACTGTCTAATATTTCATTGTTTGATATTTGACCTTCAATTGTGACCTTGACCTTGAGCTGACACATGGGCAACATGGGTTCTGCACATCCCCTTGTTAAGGTGAACATTTGAGCCAAGTTTGAAGAAAATCTTTCTATAAGTGTAGGAGTTACAGAGCGGACACAACATACTGTCTAATATTTCATTGTTTGATATTTGACCTTCAAGTGTGACCTTGACCTGACACATGGGCAACATGGGTTCTGCACATCCCCTTGTTGAGGTGAACATTCGAGCCAAGTTTGAAGAAAATCCTTCAATTGGTATAGAATTTATAGAGCGGACACGAAAATGGAGAGGGACCGACCGACCGACGGACGGACGCGACAAAGTGAATCCATTATAGCCCCCCCCCCACATTTTGTGGTGGGGGTATAATGAAACACTTTTCAAACATCATAGAATTTGTAAAATATGTACTGCAAATATTTGTGCATATTATATGTAAAATCGTTTAAATATAATTATGCATTCATTTTTTATTGGAAAATTTAACTTTATAAAAAATAAATTCCTAATTAACTCCCTTTTATTTACATGAAATGTTAAATTCGGTAATATCTTTATAAATAATGCTTTTTGGAACCTACTATATTGATAAATCTTAATTTGAGAATCATATTTATGATTTTAAACCATAAAAAAATTGTGTTACAGGATCTTTACAGTAGTAGTGACCTGAAAATCAACAGGGGTCATATAATAATCATGTCCAATCTAAATGCCAGATATGAAGACTGTGGATCAAAGAAATCTCAAGTTATTGGGTGGACAAGCTTTTTGAAGTCAAGGCCCCTGTAACCTTGACCTTTGACCCAGTGACCTTAAAATCAACAGGGATCATCTACTAATCATGACCAATCTAAATGCCAAAAATGAAGACTTTGGGCCAAAAAAATCTTAAGTTATTGGGTGGACAAAGAAAAACGGACGGAGGGCCAGATGTCAGGACAGACAGACGTCCGTATAGACAGGCTGATTCCATTATACCCCCCTTACAACTTCGATGTGCGGGGGTACAAAAACAAGATTTAAAGAAGTAGTTTTCAAACGGAAAACATGAAGTGAATATTAAGGAATACAACACATTTACAACATCATTTAGACAAACATAGAAACTGCACCCCCTAGTTCGACTGTTTCTAGTTAAAGACCTGCCCCTGCTGCATCAAAACTAATCCAGCCCTGGATAGATATTCCTATGTCAACAAACGTCAAGAAGACAATGGGAACTGACCAGAAAAAAAGAGGTGACCCTTGAATCCTCACTTAAGCATTCAACTCATACGAGCAATATATATATTAATGTCCTATTCTATAAACAGTACTGTTTGATTAAATATCATGCATATGAATGATTAGCTTCCAAGTCTATAAAAGAAAATTATTTAAATACATGTATATTCAGAAGAAAAGAAATATATATAATATGACAACGGAAACATCTTTAAATCTGCACGACATCTTACATATTAAAACATTATACTAAGCCTTTGTGTTCACTATGAAATACTGAGTGTGATTGATGTGTGGTAAGAGAAGTTGAACATCCACACTCATTAAATAAATGTTGTTTTTTATCATTATTTATTGTCTTGGTGTATAAAATCTTTTTCAATTTCCTATTTTCAGGGGTGAAGAAGATAAGGGCAAGGCCTCCAGGAAGTGGTTTTCTTGTGTTGGTGAGTTGAGAGCTCTCTTCCCATCAGCGTCTGTTACAGCTTTGAGTGCTACATGTAAAAAAAGCAGACTACAAGAAGATAATGATGTCACTGAACCTAAAACCCGACTTGGGAAATCATCAAAATGTCGCCAAACAGATCAAATATAAAACTTATCATCAAGTAAGTTAATTCAATAGTCAGGATTTTTACCACTTGTTGAAGGCATTAATGAAAAGAAAATAGTGAATTCTTTAATATATTGTTCTTCTATAAAGGATGTGTCTGTGATTTATAGTTTTTTAACTGTAGAAGTTTCGCAAACCAACATGTTCATTGAAATGTTTCATTCTTAAACCGAAGAAAATAACAAAACAGATATTATCAAGAAAACAACAAGTAAAGATAAATCATTCATAATCATTGCAACAAGTGCTCTAGGAATGAGTTTTGACATTTGTAGCTGTCATTGTGTAATTATTTAAGGTTTGCCATATAACATGGTTGATTGTTGGCAACAGATTGGACGTGTCGGGCTAGATGGTTCTACAGCTGAAGCCATCATTTTATATAGGGGCCATCAGATGAAATCGTGAGATGTTGATGTAAAAAACTTGTATACAAGTGCAACATGTTGTAGAATGACTGCATTGACACCATTTCTAACAAAGTCAGAATTATTGTTGGTAAAGTCATCAACTGGAAAGCACACTTGCTGCGATATTTGTACTGAGCAGTGTGATTGTAATAATTGTGTCTCAAATCTAGTTGAAACACTATATACAGATTCAGAAGTTGGCAGTGATGATAGTAGCAGCAGGAATGTCATTAAGAAGACCGGGGAACATGCATTTTGGTAATTATAGGCATGAATATATATATATGCACACAAATAAAAAATATGGAATGATTTTCTTATTGGTAATTTATTTGGAGTGAAACTTATCTCTTATTGTATTGTATTGGCAAGATGTGTGCCCATGTTTTTTAAGATACTAAGTGGTACATGTATCTTTAGAATGGAAGTCTAGATATTGAAAGAAACAAAATTTGCAATTCAGTAGTGAAATCATGATAAACACCTTTGAATACTGCATTGTGTCATCCTTGAAATGCAGTTCTTTGCAATTCTATTTTAATGACCAATAAAAATAAGTTATTTTATGATACTAAAAATTAGTTATTTTTATGATATTACATAAACTAGACTATTATGCAGTCAAGTAAAAAACCCAGCCTTGCTTGTCCCATTTGGCAAGTGGAAAATCTGCACATACTAAAGGACCACTGACATGTATATATCTTTTCCTCCTGCTATTGAAAAGGCTTATGCACATGATCATGATTATTTAGTCCTCGCCCTAGAGGATATTTTGCTGAATGAGCTAAAATGAATGAAATTTCTGACAATGATTACAAACAAATTGAGGAAATAACTTGTGGTCAAAACACAAATGAGTGGAAACTGACTTAGTTCCCACTCAAGGAGAAACTGACTTAGAGGAAACTGACTTAGTTCCAACTTTTACAGGATTTATACTGCTGTCTGTAAGAACTGACCTTGACAGATTGACTTAGTCTATGGTACTAGGTAAAAGCATTATGACAAACAAAGCGATGCAACATGGAACCATAAGCATGAGAAATAAGCTGCATAATTATGTATTCAGCATTATGAAGATGATTTTAATAGATTGATTCTGTTCAACAAAAGGAGAAGAGCTGAAGGTAAAGATTTGAAATTTGAGGAATTCGAAACACGTCCATATTGGCGTGATGAACATCAAGGGGAGTTCCAAATGGCCTTGACCTCATCTGCCAGAATGCTAGTTGGTCATATAAATGTATATGAATGTAAAATTTCTTGCATTTTTTAAGAATTAGAGCAAGTAAAATTTACTGAGTAAGCTACATTAAATATATATATGCTTATGTCAGGTCCTTTCTTAAGGATCCAATGCTTAAAATTATACCATGAAGTTATACACACAGAATCAATATGTAATACAACCCTGGAGCTATTTTTCTTTTCAATAATAGATTGTATTCAGTTCTTAAGCCAGCAGTGAGCAAGAACAAGATGTAATAATTGTACTGTATACAACATTATATGTGTGTAATCAGATTATATCCATTATGACAAGATACATTGATATGTATATACAACCATTTGAACTGTAAAATTGCAATACAGTTGAGTTTGTTTAAGCAATTATCCACTTATACAGTGCCTCTTTTGTGGCTTTAAGGTTTATTTTGGTTTTTTTTTCTGTCATTCAGAATGGACATGGTGATATGCGCAGAAAAATCAAGACAAGAGCGATCAGTAATCACATGTGTCGCCTCATGATGGCCAATTTCATGTTGGGACAAATTTTGTGACAGATGGACAGACAGTGCACAACTAGACTTGGTACTGATCATTCCTGTAAAGTTTGGATGAAATTGCACTAGTAGTTTATGAGGAGTAGTCCAGACAAGTTTTGTGACGGATGGACAGACGGACAGACAGACGACGGAGAAGTGATCCCTATATGTCGCCACTACGCCGTAGAGGCGACACAAAAATATATGGATGACATTATGCCTCCGGATGCAAAGCAGGCTGTGAATTTGCTGAACTATACCAGACAGAGTGTACGCATTGCCACTTTTAACCCATACATATTTGAAAGAGTGAACAGCAATTCTCCTTTGAGTAACAACACTGAGCTAAAATAAATTGTTGCCGAGTGTCCAGGTTTACAGCACCCATAAAGAAACTTGTGTTTTGTTATTGATACAGACCTTGTAAAATTATAGACATAAACTTGTGATAACATTCAAATAATTGTTATTAGTATATGTAACAAGACCAGGCAGCTACAACAGTTACGATTGTGCTATGGAGGGCAACATAGGGCAGATGGGCAGGGCCAAAAAGGGGCTGCTATTCAGAAAAAGATTCACTATAAGGCCACCATTTAAAAATTCATGTTTATATTAACCTCACCCATGGCAGTTACATAGAAGTATGTAGGTAAATTATATATTTTTATGTCCCCAAATTTTGAATTTATTTTACACAGTTATGGTCCTTTAATGGTCAATTTTTGAATAAAATAAGCTTGTATGCGTTTCATCACCAAAACCGCTGGTGGGATTTCACTGAAACTTCACAGGATTGTTTGTCACCAAGCCTGGTTGTGCATATTCTCTTGAATGCCTGGTACAGTTTTTGCCCCTAAATGGTCAATTTTCGAGTAAAATAAGCTTATTTTTGTAAAATTTGTTAAGACTTTTTTTCCTAAACTTCTAATGGAATTTCAGTCAAATTAATTTATCAAAGGCGGTCGGTATATATCATTGGTATTGCGGCAAATATTTCACATTTCATGTCAATGCATTACTTCGGGTCAACAGTCATTTTTCAGTGACAAATTGTTTTGTTTTTGGGGGTTTTTTTTGGAAGGGTGAGCATAAAGTCGCCGCTTTGTCCGTCCGTCTGCTTTTCTTGTCCCGGACATAACTTTAAAACAACAAGAGGTATCAACATGAAACTTTGTAGGTAGATAGATCTCATTGAGTAGGTGTGCAGTGCACAAGAACTGTAACTCTGCCTTGCCTAATTTTTTAATTATTCCCCTTTGTTTATTTTTACACTTTGACTTTTGCCCATCAACATGAAACTGTGTAGGTAGATAGATCTCATTGAGTAGGTATGCAGTACACAAGAACCGTAACTCTGCCTTGCCTAATACTTGAATTATTGCCCATTGTTTATTTTTACACTTTGAACTTTGTCCGGGACATAACTCTTAAAATATAAGAGTTAACTCTTAAACTATAAGAGTTATCAACATGAAACTTTGCAGATAGATAAATCTCATTAAGAAGGTTTGCAGTGCACAAGAACCGTAACTCTGCCGTGCCTAATTTTTGAATAATTGCCCTTTGTTTATTTTTACACTTTGAACTTTGTCCGGGACAGAACTCTAAAGTATAAGAGATAAGAGATATCAACATGTAACTTTGTAGGTAGATATATCTCATTGAGTAGAAGTGCATTGTAAAAGAACTATAACTCTGTCTTGTCTAATGTGGTGTTATTGCCCTTTGTTCATTTTGACACTTAAAAAAGTCTTTGAACTTTGTGGGATATTACTCTAAGTATAGGTTAGAGTGCATATTGGGTGTTTTTCGTAAATAAGAAAGCTAAAAAGGAGCGGAGCTTGCTCCGCCCATTTTTTCCGCCCAACACACTGCGTGACGTCACACGATAGCCTAAATGTGTATAACCATATTTGGAAGAGGTAGCGGTACACATTTTCGGGTCACGTGTTTTGCATAGCTTATTCCCGCATTCTGTCTAGGTAAATCAGACAATATCACGGTGTATTATCCATATCGGTACCCTCTTTGCACGGTACCCTCTTTGAACATACACAGGCCATTCTCTGCTAAAAACAAACCAGCGATGGATAACAATGCAGTAAAAATTCATTGTAATAAGGAAAGGAGGTATGACACGTAGAAAAAATGTATACCACAGAACACTAGAATGTTTTATTTATGTGCTGATTTGTCATGTGCCCGATTTTCATGTAATGCAACTTCACAATGAGCTACAAAAAGTCGACATGTCTTGCCTCGCCTGTCACCTCGACATATTTTTGTAAAATTAATAAATACACCCTACTTTCGGTTTTGCAGCGGCATGGGCTGTAATATTTACAAAAAAAGTAAGAAATAATACATACATACTTTGTTAGAATAAGTGAACTTTTTATTTGGAAATTATAAAATGATACTGGTTCCGTAAGTAATAAAACATTTTTATTGTTATTTTGCCTGTTTTCATTTCAATGAACCTCTTTTTTAATTCTATGCCGTAGTGACGATATACATGTGCGTGTACGGAAAAAAACATGATGCATAAATATTGATTAGTAGGAGTAAACCTCAAGATCTCTGCACATGCGTATATTTCACTTTAGCGCTCTTCGAAACTTAGCTCCGCCCACTTGCGTTTTATAATATAAAACATACAGTTTATATAAAATCTGTTCTATTAAGATTTGAAACCTAAAAATTTGAAAAATCCTCGTCGGTGATTGGCTTAAAAAAAATTGGCGAGCACTAAAATTATAAGAGATATCAACATGAAATTTCGTAGGTAGATAGGCCTCATTGGGTAGAAGTGCATTGCTAAAGGACCATAACTCTGCCTTGTCTAATTTTGAAGTTATTGCCCTTTGATTATTTTTACTTTTGTCTGGGACATAACTCTAAAATTATTAGAGATATCAACATGAAACTTTGTAGGTAGATAGATCTCATTTAATAGAAGTGCAGTGCAAAAAAAACATAACTCTGCCTTGCCTTATTTTGGAGTTTTGCCCTTTGATCATTTTTTTATACTTTCCTGTGTCCAAGACCTTCTCGGGGAGCATCACCTAGTTCAACCGGTTCTTGTTGTGAAAGTTAATTATTTGAAGGAAAAAAGTATCATTTTAATGGTGGCCTTATACTAAACTGTGTGTAGTATTTGAATTTGTATTAATTAAAACATTTATGCCAAGTGAGTCATGACTCTCTTGTTCATATTAATTGTTTTGTTTTTCTTGATAGGTTAGATAGAGTTATAACCAAAACATTACCTGCTTAAGTCGTTTAAGCGCATCTGTTGGGCCATCAGCTGTCCTTATGCAAACACTGCACGTGTATGGATGGTCACCGTCTAGGTAGCATAAATCCTTTGTAGAAATCTGTTCACATGAAATATGAACCCAATTGTCACATGCGTCACATAAAACTGAGGGTTCCTCACATTGAGATTCATCACAAGTATGCTTACAAATATTGCATGGATAATTCACTTTCACTCGTTTAAGTGCACGACCTGGCATGTTTGATATTATAACAAAACAACTAAACTGTATTAGTGCTTAAATAACGGTTATAGTAATTCGCAATTAATCATACAGAATAATGGTTGTTTAAATTAAATTGGGATATATATAGGGATATTATGGTGAGAATCTTAGATTTGTGCGAAAAAAAAATGGCACCTAAGTTGGCAATACACATGTCAATTACTGCTGTACAGGATACCAGGTACGACATGTCTGTGCATAATGCACTTTTTTGTCAGGTATTCCCAGGTGTGTTGTGACACTTTTAAAAAAACAGGGAATATACATGTCAATTTGACGCAGAGGTGACTTAACACCTGTATGTTCTTCTCTTTTTCTATCGACGTGTGATTGCAAATTAAAAACGGTAGGTAACGTTGCACTTACCACTGATTATCTACCTGTCATCTTGTTACTTATTGTCAAATAGATTAAATAGTGTCAATTGTGAATTGGCTTTTTTCATCATTAAAATTTTTATTGATTGTCTCTCTATAGAAAATTTTCTTTTGATTAAAATTTAAATTAAAAATTTAAAAGTTTACTGACTATATTACTTCAATGACATACGGGTCAGATGAAATACAAATCAATATTATAAAACAGTCTATGATCGATTAATTAATCAAAAATGCGCCACTCATAAAATGACATTGTCGCAGAAATAACCTTACACTACATCAAAATAGAGTTATAATCAGTGCCATTAGGTTGATAACTTGTTGACACGTACGTGTGATATCCCTGAGAAGGGAGATAATTCTATAGGTACATGTGAAAACATAGCTACCTCCCGTGAACACTGTAAAATAAGATCGTAATTACATATCAGTTAAACAAAGTGTCTTGGGGTAGTCTTGGTGTGTCTTGGGATAGTCTTGGGGTGTCTTGGGGTAGTCTTGGGGTGTCTTGGGGTAGTCTTGGGGTGTCTTGGGGTAAATAGACCGACCGCAAAAAATTAACCAATGAGCAAACTGTTCAAATATATGAATGAAAAAACATGTCGGCGATGTTCAAAAAATTGATAGATCTATTTCAAAAAGGGCCACATTTAGGTAAGAATTAGAATTTTTGTTTGTTTGTTTGTTTCATTTTACGCCTTTTTCAACAGTATTTCAGTCATATTGGCTAGTTTCCTAACGAAAAGAGTAAACTCGGCCCAATTGGGCACGGGTTAATATTCGGCACGGGTCAATTCGACCCACTTTACAAAAGTATATATAACGTATTAACTTTGCTTTGCATGTTGTTATGGTAAATGAATAATAAGAAATATCTTATTATTACATAGTTATAAATTATACTTCTGCCGAAACACGCTTATATAAGGGAAAAGGTTATCAAAAAATGATGAAAAACCTTGGAATCACCCAAAATCTAGTTTTTCCATGTTAACATGTGGTCTTTTACCTAATTTTGGTGAAAAATTGTTGTTTTGTAACATTTATAATTTTTTAGTTAACCCTTTCCCCCATGAGCATACTGGTTGGGGAGATAACTTCGGATGGTTGATAAACTCGGCTTTTTGTAATTAAATCGAGTTATCAGAATTTTTAATCAAATCAAGCTCACCATCTCATACTATTGCTGGAATTCGGCAATATCTGGAAATTTTGTCAAGTTTGGTAAGATATTTGAAAAATAACACAGACTTTTACCTGTTTGTTTACAAAACATTACATGCCTATAAAAAGTACGGGAATTCCATTGTTGTGCAAATGTGCAGCAGATGCACATTTTGAGGCCCGCACAGGGGTACTTTTATATATTGACCGACTACCGGTAAAGCAGACGACGTTTACGTATACATTTTGTAGATGAAATTCAGACTCGCTTTTGTCTTGCTAACTCAGAAAAAAGGCTGATTACACAATTGTAATCTCTTTAAAGGTGAATTTGCAAAATTGCATATATTTTACAAATTTTTATAAAATTTCATACGTAGATTTCAAAAATCGTTTTGAAAAAATGTTTTGTAAACTCCTTTTGTAAAAAAAATGTGATTTAGTAAGTCGTTTTTTTCCGTAACGCGATCGGTAATTTCCGCCGCCATTTTTGGTGATGACGTAGGAATATTCCTATCGACCGCGTCAAACTGCGTGACAGTCATTCGTGTGTAAACATTTCCCGCGAATACATCAAAATAGCGAAGTGTCAGCTGTGTATATTGTGTTATATTGTGTGTGTAATAAAGGAAGGTGCATTTAACATTGTTTAAAGGATTTACTATTGTTTTATTTAATAGTTTATCACTGTAATTTGTGTTCGAAAGGAAAACATGGTGCACTGTGTGGCATTTGGATGCCGTAACAAAAGTGACGGTGGAACGAAAGGTTTTTTTCTATTCCCGAAGGATGATACTTTGAGGAAGAAGTGCACAAATGCCGTGAAATCATTGAGAAATGTTAACGGAACGTTAAAGCCATTTGTGCCGACGAAAACTTCACGTTTGTGCTCTAGACATTTCACCGACGAGTCATTTGTACATCCACCGAGTATAATGAACTCAGTTGGTTTGACTTTGAAACTACAGCTTGTTAAAGGTGCAGTCCCTACAATTTTTCCAGAAATTGAAGCGTTTAAAAACAACAACAAACCTTCATCAGTAAGCCACCTAGGGCCACCAAAGAGGAAAAGGACATCCTATGGAGGCTTTGAGAAAAGGAATAGAAAATCAGTAAGATCTAAGCATTTGTACATTTCCAAAATTACTGTAATATATTAGGCTACAGTATACTAATTAAATAGTTTTTGTATACTCAGTACTGTTATTAGTCTCAATATTTTGACTGCAAGACTGACTGATGTTAGAAAATATGTCGGTCGAAGGGGATCATAATCTACATAATAAATGCCCTTGTGGTCAATTTTTGGGCTTTTGTGGTATGCTAAATGCATGGGACACAGGCATCCCTGGACTCTTGGAAGCTCCCAAGCTTTTTTTTTTAGAAAGGTGAGGAAATTAGCTGCTCAAGGCTGTTTTTTCGTGTGTCAAATCCTGCTAGGTGGTAAAATAAATGTTGATCGTGTTATTCAACTGCTTTGCTGTGAGAAATTCCGACAATTTTAACCGCCTATGCTTGCCTAGGCATTATATGTATGATCACTTTTATAAACCCCATCCAAACCATTTAGCCCCCAAATTTGAGCTGCAAAGAAGTTAAATTTCAGAAAGGGCTCAGTCAGTGGGCCACTCAAGAGACTGTTCTCATGCAGGATTACAGAAGGTAGGGTAAGGGGTAAATGACCCCTACCTTACGTACAGCTTGATATCGCTTATTATTGTTTTTTATTGAAAAATATGCAATACATTGTTTCTCCCTCAGGGTATTTTGACGTCTTGTCTGTGATATGCAGGATTCATAACCTCAGATCCCCTTTCAAAATTCCATTTTATTTATTTCTGCCCATTGTTTTCGTGTTTAGGGCACACGCATTCTTTTACTTGGGGATCATACCCGCTTTTCATGGAATGACACTACTGTGTCGCATTGAAGGTTCCATGATGACTGTCGTTTGAACACATCTGCAGATGTTTCTAAATTCACAATTTCACCATTTTCTCGTTAAATGTTGAATTCTCCTTAAGCCGGTGCTAGGGGGTGTGGACGGTAACTTGCACTTTCCAGTACCGTCCATGAACAGGCTCAACCAAACGAGCCTGCAACATTTTCAATGGTGTCATGACTTTCTTTAGGGATTCTGTTTGTGTCTACTATATTATTTTACACCCTCTCTAGAATAACTGGAAAAATTCTATGAACTGGCCCCTTATCCAATCTGCATAAGTGTGATTAATAAATAGTATTTTGTTTTAAATATTATAAGAAATAAGCTGTCAAAGCTGATATTTAAAAGTATTTGATTGAAAAGATTACTGACAGAAATATGTCTGATTTTTATTTTTTAGTTATTTTCGCAACTGGTTCATGCACAACAAGCAAATTGCTTAAAAATTTCATTCTTTACTACAACAAATTGCCTAATACCAACCATGTTCACCCATTTCACAACAAAAATATTTTTTAAGTGACATTATGCTCATTTTTTTCGGGAGACGCTCAAAATCCCCTTGATCATAATCCCCTTGGTTCATAAACGACATAGTGATCGAAATCCCCTCAACAGAAATGACAGGGTTATCATAATCCCCTTGGCAAAAATAAAGGGATGGTCATAATCCCCTCAGTGGGTAGTCAAAATCCCCTCAAATAATGTGAAATGGTTGGGAAATTTCTTTTCTTATTTTTCTTTTTAGTTCAATGAATTTAAGAACCAACTGCTTCAAGAATTGCTGAAAAAAAAGAGAAAAGCATACAAACAATTAAAAGGTGTATGTTTGTCACAGCCAGTTAATAATGACACCCTTTATTGATGTTATTATTGCTGAGAAAATTGTAAAATAATACAAACAAATAAATGATAGTTGATTATAATTAATCATTGCAATTATAGTTATATGTAACAAACAATCAATTAATCTTTGCAATGATAAACACCTTTAAAGGCAAATTTGTTGCACACTAGCTTTAGATCTTTCCAGATAATAACTTAAAATGAGGCTATTAATTGCAGTTTGCTATCTAAAATTACTTCATCTTTGTTTTACTTAACTGCAAACTGTTATTTTGTTGGGTATATAATATGATGGCTCTCTGCAATAGACATGAATACCCAAAATGGAATTCATTACAAGTAACAAAGGTTCTCGTAAGCTTCTGTATGAAGGTTATGCCTACACAAAGAAAAATGAAAATAAGTCCTCAATGCGGTGGGAATGCTCTCAGAGAATTGGTCTGAACTGTAAAGGTGCACTGACTACTGATTTACATGTAAGTATATAATCAATAATAATCATTTGGTACATTGAACATGAGATAAACTAATATGTATCAATTGTGCAAGTTATGCCTGAATTAATTTTTTTCGTCTTATTATTTTTTTAACCTTTGTATAGCACTCTTTTTAAGTAAAGCAAAAGAGATTACATGAAAATATTAATGGAGACATAAAGCACATCATAATAAAAGTATGCATAAATCTGAATTATAATAGGTAAATATTAATTTCAGCATGCTAACTTTATGTTCTATTTCTAGGTGTCTTCTGTCAAATCTGAAACCGCGCACAGTCATGCTCCTGACAAATTCGCAATGCAGGCACTTAAAGTCCGCAGTGAGATAAAAGCATCTGCTGAAGCTAACCGTGGTAAACCCGGACAGATAGTAACAGATAAATTATCGCTGCAGCCTACAGAGGTGAGTTAATAAATAAGACTCATAGAAATCCTGTAAATTTCAAAATTGTTCTTTTTTAAATTTCAACATGCTCTGTAAAATGCACATGGGTCTTCTCATGAAATAAACCACTTTGGAAATTTATATTAGTAAGATTACTTTTAATGATGATATTAATGATATAATGACAATACTGATGAATATGTTAAATGCCCAGAATGTACAGACACAAAGGCCAGACAAACAACTGTGAAATAGGAAAATGAAATAATTGAATTGAGTGCATGAAAACTGTTGCTTTATTTTTACTTCAGGTTATTGCTGCCAGTTCCGTAAAGAGTTTGAAGCAAACTGTGAGACGCGCCAAGAGAGGAACAGCACCTAAGAACCCCATCAACAATCAGAGATGTTCCTGTTCCTTTCCCTATTGAGTTTGCAAGTAATGTCATCTACGACAACGAGTCTCCAGACAACCGTATCCTCATCTTCGCCACTAATGACGGTCTTCGCCTCCTAGATAGTGCATCCAGATGGTTTATGGATGGCACCCACTCTACAGCGCCCTCTCAGTTCCAACAACTTTTTGTCATCCGTGTACCTTTAGGTGAATCCTGTGTCTCAGTTGTCTACGCACTCCTTCCGTCAAAGCAACAGCTGGTGTACTAGCACAGGCTTGAGCAGTACTCAATTCTCAACACTTAAATAGTGTTGCCATCAAGACCCACTGCTGAGATTTAGCAAAAATCTGCTTAATAACTAAAAGTGTAACAGTTACATGTTAGCTAAAAATTATAAAATAAGATAAAAAAACATCAACAAGGAACGCTTAAGTCTGATGTGTTTTCTTTTTCTCGCTTTTCAGTGTGTTGATGAACTCATCAAGTCTCAGGAGCTACTTGAGAAAGAAGAGGAAGAGAGACAGCGAATTGAAGAGGTGCTAAGTTCGGAAGTGGTTGAAGAGGGTTCATTACATTGAGATATGTGGTAATACAACTTCCAGAGCCTGCCAGACATCAGAGGTGAGTTACATACTACTGTATTAAAATCAAGATTTCAGAATAAAGTTTTGGTGCAGTAAAATATTTTTGTGTCGCCTTGAAAAAGCCATGTCAGCTTGTCCAGAGCATAAGTCAGTCATTATAAGTCGGATTGACTTCAAACTTGGTATGCATGCTTCTTATAATGACCCCAAGTGCAGTGCACAAGAACCGGTACTCGGCACTTCTTCATTTTTGAGTTATTGCCCATTGTTAATTTTCATACTTTATTGACATAATGTACATATAGTGAAAATCAATGACCCCCCGGGCGGGGCTGATTTTGACCCCAGGGCTATAATTTAAACAATTTTGGTAAGGGTCTACCAGACAATGCCTTATGCAAAATATCTAAGCTCTAGGCCTTTTGGGTCTTTACAAGAAGGTATTTTAAGGTTTTGGTATACAGTACTAAATATAACAATAATGCGAATTCAACTCGCAGCGATTTTGCCGTGAACATTTGCCGCGATTCGCGGGGAATAATACATGTTCATTTGTATAATAAATGTAGATCTATTTATAAGTGTAGTCTGTGAACTTGAAACCAGATATACATGTACAAGTACGAAAATTAATTAGTAGATCTACATGAAGTTGTATCAAGAAAATCTTGTAATTTGCTAAAATGCCCTTTCTCTATTTATCTTTGATGCCAACAGCAAATATAAATAACCACGGCGAAATCAAATAACACCGTTAAAAACTTTCCGTGAATGGCGGAATCATGACCTCAATGTATAAATGCGACGCAGTACAAGTATGCGGCTCCATCTGCAGGTAAATAGTGTGCATGTTCACGTGTAAAACTATTTTTTAGGGGGGGGGGGGGGGGGGGGGGGGGGGGGGTACATATTGAGTTTAAAGTAGAGATATATAATATATGTGTAAAAAGATATTTAGTTACATAAAAAGATACATAATTGATACGACATTAACTTGTTCATTTCTAAATGTAGTGGATCACCGGGACATTTCGTTCTCTCGGGTGATCATTACTCAATTTATTACACGTTTGTAAAAAATAACACACGCAAGATTTGTCTGCTATAATTTCTGAATGGCGGATATTTGCACCCCTGTTTTTAAAAATGTTAAAATATTTAATTGTTAGTTACCGAAAATTATCGCCGATTGTTGAAATTCCATAGCGCTAAAAGACACAAAAACACTCGCGCAAAAAAGAAGCATCCATAAATAAAAGGAATATAATGTTTCCATTGTTAAATAATAAATACAAAATTTACACACGAAATGACCTCTGACAAATGACTGGTCGGCTCTTCTGAAGAATCTGTGAATCTTTGATGTTTACACACCTGTAGTTGTTGCCGAATCATCAAAGAAATGCCGACACTCGATTGACTTTCACCTCTTTTTTATATATCAGAAAAAAACTGTCATTTCTTTTTGTCAAGGAATGATTACACATGTTTAATTATTGCTTAAGTAAAAAAAATGTTGGATATTGATTGTGTCAATTATTGACATATTATTAATCGTAAGTGCATTTTGATTGTGATATTTTATTTACATTTTAATGATCTTGAAGATATTGTGCAATACTTGTGTCTGCTATCAAAACAATAATGCATATGAAAGGATATTTTTTTCGGTCAATTTTATGACCACGCTTCTACCAGAAATGTTTTATTGCATGGGCTTATAGTATTTAATCAGTGTCGTCAGTCATAAACAAACGAACATGTACCCCAAAGCACATTAAAATTACCACATGGTAAACTAGTGACCATATAAATGCTTTACAAATATTCATTAATTTGAAAAAAAAATTTTAATCCCGTTTCCACACCTTAATTTGATACGTGCTATTATAAGTTAATTCAACTTAATTGCCGCGCGCATGCAGTACTGCGTGACGTAAGGAAAATATCCTTCCCTGGTTGGTCGCTATTTATGTAAATACTTTAAATAGTAACACCCTAATTTTATGCACAGAATGCCCTCATGAATGATCACTCGTTACTTTACATATTAAATGTGTGATTTAACTCCGATTTTATTTTTGTTTTCGAGGGAATTTTTTGGGTCAAATGCCCTGGCTGATTTGGCGGGAATAAAAAAAAATCTGATTTGCATCTTGCTACTCATCACCTACTCATCACCTACTCATGCACCTGGCATTTTTTACTCGTGAAATTGAAGGTAAAGAATGTCAATTTAAGTGATAAAACTTTTACAATTTTCAACAATCATAATTAGCGTATTAGACGTAATAATTAGTTACACCTGTGAATCGGTGCTAAATGTCGCTTTGCATTGTTCTAAAAATAGAATATGTGCGAAAGTAAACAATGGATTTTAATTACATTTGTATTATTATCAAAATAACAATTGGACAATTTGTTATCGTGCGTTCTTTGATGTAGTACCAATTACCTTTTGTAATTTCAATCTCGTTTTATTGTTAACTAATTTTCACCAGCACCTGATTGCTTTGTTTTAATATACAAAATGTATACGCTGTACATGTTCAAATGCTAAATATTTATAAATATACAAGACGTTTACAAGATTTTTTTTAAGTTTTCAAAATTAAAGACCACGGGAATTAAGGACCAAGTAGTACTTTCTAATACAATTATTGCTGAAGATTCGCCGTAAATTACGGCGATACATCGCGGCGATTTTTCGTGACCCGCCACGAAATTCGGCGAACTTGCACGCGGCGATGTTTTACCGCGAAGTGTCCCGTCGCGACATAGACTACACTCGCGGCATAACGCGACTTTTGCGGGTTTCGCGTGTCCAGTACTGTAAGAACAACAATTACTAGAAGAAAAGGAGAGTTCTTAGTGATCTATCCAGGAGAACTACTAACAGAAGAAGAGGAACTTGAAGACAAAGAACCATCTGTGTTCAGATACTTTTTCAAGTATAAAAGAAAAGGGTGGTGGTAAGTATGTTGGAAGTTGTTATAAAATAACAGCTTTATTAAAAGTAGGGCCGGGAATATTCGAACATTTAAAAACGAATACCAATATTCCAAAAAATAGTTTTAAACTTGTGGCACATGTAGCCCAAAAATATTTGACCTGGAGTCATAAGATTGACAAAACAGTGGAGTGTGGGGGGACCTGTGTCCTATGGACACATTTCTAGTTTGTTATTCTTTTTAGCTCATCTATGCTATGCTTAGAGCTTTTCTGATCAGTCTTTGTCTGGCCTCTGTTGTGCGTCATGTTTCCACAATTTCTTTAAACAACATCTCCTCCTTAACCACGGGACAGATTTTCATGAAACTTCACTGGAATAATCCCTCAGTGATCCTTTTTAAATTGATATAAATGATTATGTTCCATTGGATAAGTAGGTCACAGGGACCTGAAAAGGGGTTTAAAAAGTGCAAACTTTAAAAATATTTTTCTCTGAAACATTGATAGCTAGAGCTTAGGTGTTTGTTATGTAGCATGGTTTAGTGGTAGGTTTTCTATAAAAGTTATATACTGTAAAATCATTATTATTCGTGGGGCACTAATTGTCGTGGTTTTCGTAGGTAGGTCAATCCACGAATTTAAGATCCTACGAAATGTCATCCCAACAAATACTTCTTCCCATGTCTCTATCCTATATATTACAAACATGCATCTGCGCTTTTCCGCCTATTTTTGTGTAATGAATGCCCAGAGGCAAGGATTAAATTTATTGACAAGCGCTGTGTGATACGTAAATATATTTACATGCGGTGAGAAAAATGCTTGTAAGATTACTTTGTATTAGGTTATTTATTTTATTTTTTACAAGAAATTTATAATCCACAATTTTTCTGCACACAAGACAGTTTACAAGAGCAAAGTATTTGCATTTAAAAAACGAAAGGCCTTGTTTCTCGCAAAATAAAATTAGTTTGGTGTATCTTTCTTGCAGATATATGATTTAAATAGTCAACAACAACAGTATTTAGCCAATCATCTGGGACATACTATGGAAGTCCACAAGATACACTATCAACAAACGGCTGGATTGATAGAAAATATAGATATGGCAAAGATCATGCTCATGGAAGAGTTAAACATAACATCAAAGTATGCTGGAATGAAACTGGAAGAGATACAGTTACTAGGTTGTTTTTTGTTGTTGTTTTTTGCCAGTTGACTTTCGAAATTAAATTATCAAAAGTAACAAGTATCTGTAGTATCAAACTGAATCCAGTCACACAAATGCATATACATTGTCACAACATGCATGTAACCCACTTTTAAGACCGAGTTTTCACAGCATTGAGTAACAGATTACATGTGGTTGAAAATTTAGAAAATTGTTATTTGATGCTATTATTTTACGTTCACATGTACACACAAGCATGTTACCTTGACCTCTGAAATAGCCATCGCTGCTTTAAAAATATAATAAAACTGTCACCGAGTCACATGACATACCCCTGACAAATGTAACAGCAGTAAAACCTGCAATTCATAGTTATTTTGGCGACACATGAACGTAGTCATGCCGTTTTATTTAGCCTAAAGTCCAGGGCTTTTCACGCTCCAATTGTGTAGGGGTCAGGGGCCCTTTACAGGCCTCTTGGTTTTGTGAATTTTTAATGTGATTTTTGTTAATAAGCATAAGTGCTAACAACTAAGGAATTTGCAAAAGTCATTCATAAGATACAATATCGCTTTATTTTTGTCATGGAATGCCAGTTTAAAATACACGAATTCACGACAGAGGTTAAAATCTAGGTGGAACCTCGCCGATTAATTTGGCATGTCTCGGCAATTTTCACTCTAAATCTAACATAAAGAAATCAATAGTAGTCTGAATGGTAAATTCTCACTTTGAAAGATCAAAAAGATATAAGTTTTGAAACACTTGTGCTCGTTCTTGATTTTGGAATGGATTAGGACTTATTTGCTCAAAATTTTGAATTTTATCCAAATTTTAAACAAGAGGGCCATGATGGCCCTGAGGTCGCTCACCTGTATATAGGCCCCCCACCCCACCCCCAGGCCAATTTTTACCCAAAGGCTTTTATTTGTTTATTTGAACAGACTTGGTAGACACCCATAAGAAGATGTTTCATGCTAAACATCTAAGTTCTAGCTCATTCGGTTTTTTAAAAGAAGATTTTAAAAGTTTCTACTATACACATATAGTTAAAAACAATGACACCCCTGGGGCAGGGCCAGTTTTGACCCCAGGGCTTTTATTTGAACAAACTTTGTAGATATTTACTTAAAGATGTTTCATGCTTAATATCTAAACTCTAGCTATTTGGGTTTTTTCAAAGAAGATTTTTTAAGTTTTTGGGGCGGGGCCAATTTTGACCCCAGGGCTTTTATTTGAACAAACTTGGTAGACACTCATTAGAAGATGTTTCATGCTAAATATCTTAGCTCTAGCTCTTTGGGTTCTTTAAAAGAAGAATTTTTAAGTTTTTACTATATGCATATAGGGAAAATCTATGACCCCCTGGGGCGGGGTCAATTTTGACCCCAGGGCTTTTATTTGAACAAACTTAGTAGACATTCACTAGAAGACGTTTCATGCCAAATATCTAAGCTCTAGCTCTTATGGTTCGTTAAAAGAAGACTTTTTAAGTTTTTACTATATGCTGGGTCGGGTGGGGGCTGCGTTCATTGAATGCCGCCTTTCCTTGCCGATCTTGTTTATCATATTTTACTATATGTATATAGGGAAAATCAATGACCCCCTGGGGCGGGGCCAATTTTGACCCCAGGGCTTTTATTTGAACAAACTTGGTAGACATTCGCTAGAAGATGTTTCATGCCAAATATCTAAGCTCTAGCTCTTACGGTTCTTTAAAAGAAGATTTTTTAAGTTTTTACTATATGCATATAGGGAAAATCAATGACCCCCGGGGCGGGGCCAATTTTGACCCCAGGGCTTTTATTTGAACAAACTTGGTAGACACTCACTAGAAAATGTTTCATGCCAAATATCTTAGCTCTAGCTCTTTGGGTTCTTTAAAAGAAGAATTTTTAAGTTTTTACTATATGCATATAGAGAAAATCAATGACCCCCTGGGGCGGGGCCAATTTTGACCCAAGGGCTTTTATTTGAACAAACTTGGTAGACACTCACTAGAAGATGTTTCATGCCAAATATCTTAGCTCTAGCTCTTAGGGTTGTTTAAAAGAAGATATTTAAAGATTTTTCTTTCGGTTGCCATGGCAACCAGAGTTCTGCATGGAATTAAATTCTTTGAACAATTTTTAAAGGTGACCACCAAAGGAACATTCCTGTGAAGTTTGGATGAAATTGGCTCAGTGGTTTATGAGGAGATGTCATTTAAAGCAAAAGTTTACGGACGGACGCCGGACGGACGGATGGACGCCGGACGAAAAGCGATCACAAAAGCTCACCCTGTCACTTTGTGACAGGTGAGCTAAAAATGTCTGATTGTGAAAAACTGTTTGCCAGGTTGTGAGAAAAAAAAGATTTTTGGATTATGAAGGGGCCTAATATCGGTATTCTGTTATAGAAGGGTGAAAAGCCCTGACACCATGACATTGTATTGTTTTGTAATACTGATATATGTTGGAAATATTGTTTCAACATTAAACATTCATTTGACATCAAAGTACATGACATCAAGGGAACAAATATAAAGCAATACAAGTTATTATTCGCTATTAAGTTTGATTCACTGAATTAGAAAGAATCTTAATGTTGTGCTCTTTTAATTTTATTTTTATTTTATGCAATGTCATTCAGTGTTTTTCCCCTGCTTTGGTAATGGTGCCGGTACCTGTCAGATTGGGAAAAATTCATCAGTTTGACTCAATGAAAATTTTACACAATATGCAAAATATTCAATGGAAATTTCTTTTATCAAGAGTGACATCAAAATTATACATAATATTCACTTTAAAACCATGTATTATTTACTTCAATGATTATTTTTGCTACTTGAGGTTGAAAAATAAGTTGATAGTGTTAACAATTGTACATAATTATATAATGTAAAGGTGTGAAACACTAAAAGTATGAAATGAACTCAGGGTACGAAGATCACTCATGTGGCTATACTTGGTTTTTATCATATATCACACTTATCAATGACATTAATTACTGTTTTTGTTTACCTTTGAATTTGCCGATTTTTGAGGAAATTTTCAGTGTTATTTTGGGAATTTATCAGTTATGAATTGGGAAATGTGCTGTCTATTTTCTATTGGGAATGGTGCCATTTTCCGGTAGCAGTTATATAAGGGGGAAAACACTGTCATTTACTGATGTGTTTGTAATTCTACAGCCATAACACTTAAATTTTAGAATTAAACATTAATTTATTATACAGCTTGGTGGCATTGTGCCAGTTTTAATTCCGCAAGAGTGCAAGTCTGTAATGGATTTCTTAGCCAAGAAAGACGCGAGACAGAAACTAAACATCTCCACCACTTACGTGTTTGCTTCAAATACTTGTAAGTTTAGTCAATATTAACATAAAATTACTGTTTCTTTCTCTCTGCTGATTGAAAAATGGGTTATTAAATGTTGAAAATTTGATACAGGATTGATTAAACTTTAATTAATTTAAAAAAAATAGAATATAATGAACTGTTAATTCTTACAGAAGCGCAAATGCTTGTTTAGTTTGTATGTGTATATATACTAAGCTTACTGTTGACATTACCCAAACCAACCCATGCTTGTCACAAGTCATTCACAAGTTTGCGCAAGCTTGCTGCAATCTAAACATGGTAACATTTCTAAATCTTGATGGTTGCGGATGCGAGCAGGTTCGCTTGCATGATAATTAAGATTGCGGATAGGTGTTGTTCGCAAACTTTCTGCAATCTAAAAATCTCACGGTCCTACAAGCTTGTGATCTTAAATACCATCGAAGATTGCAAGAAGCTTGCGGTCTTGCAATTTAAATCTTAAATACTTCATTGAAGATTGCGAAAACTTTGCAGTCTAACCAGCTTAATTTCTTTTAATACATTATTAAGATTGAGAAAAGGTTATGGTCTAAGTCACATATATGGAGTCTATATATTCTAGTGCAGGTGTACCTCAGATGAAAGAAGTTCATTATTGTGAAGTTTGTGGTAATACATTCTTAGAAAATCCAGATGAGTTCAAGTGTTCATCTCAAAACTCACAGTGATGGTCTTTGTTACAAAGGTTCTGAGGCGAAGCAGCTAAGTCCTAACAGACAGCCCCAAAAAAGTTTTGTAATTGCGGATATTCAGTCACAGTTGACAACTTTGCTACAGACACCGGGGATTTTTGAGGATATAAATAAATGTAAATCACAAATAAACACACGAAAGACTGAAAGTATAATTACTGACATCACAGATGCATCAGAATACAGGAATCTTTTAAACAGTGAAGGGGGTTTTCTTTCCAGTAACCCATATAACTTAACAGCCATTTTGAACACTGACGGTATTAACTTATATTCATCTTCAAAAGTAGAGTTGTGGCCTTTCTTTATTGCTATTAATGAACTGAGTCCCCCTCTTAGATTTTCTTGAGATAACTTGTTACTTGCAGTTATTTGGCAAGGAAAAGGAAAGCCCCCATTTAAACAAGGGTGCCATAGTCACAAAATACGCCCGTTTACGAAAAAGCTTTAGATGGAGATGGGGGCATTATGGATAAGTGTTATCTAGCAAGCAAGTTTTTATTCTTGGAACTGTGTTGTTAAATGAACCTTAAAACAAATCAATAGGGAAGATATGCACAGAATGTGTGACCTTGACCTTGGTCGCAGGGACCTGAATTTTATGCACGGCACTCAGCCTCACAATGATGAACATTTGTGCCAAATTATATTGAAATCCCTCTATGCATGTAGAAGTTTTGCTCCAGACAAGTGTTTTTCTATGAGCTCTAACTGTGACCTTCACCTTTGACCTAGAGACTTGGTTTATGTGCAGGGCACTACGTCTCATGGTGGTGAACAATTCTATAAAAGTAACATTAAAATTCCTCCATGCATGTAGAAAATATGCTCCCGACAACATCTGGATATTTAATCATCTCCAGTGACCTTGACCTTGCAAATATTAACCTAAATTAAATGTGTAACACCTGTAGTCATGATAGTTACCATTTGTGCTACAATCCATCAATAAATGATGACTAAATGGTCCCTATAACCATCTTCAAATTTTTATCTGAACTTTGACCTCTATGTGTAACCTTGACTTTGGTCGCAGGGATCTGAATTTTGCATGCGACACTCAGCCTCACAATGGTGAACATTTGTGCCAAGTTATATTGAAAACCCCCTATGAATGTAGAAGTTTTGCTCCGGACAAGCGTTTTTCAATGAGCTCTAAGTGTGACCTTGACCTTTGACCTGGAGACCTGGATCATGCATGGAGCAATACATATCATGGTGGTGAACATTTCCATAAAGTATTATAAAAAATTCTTCCATACATGTAGGAGATATGCTCCAGACAAAATCTGGATATTTCACCATCATTAGTGACCTTGACCTTGCATATATTGACCTAAAGTACATGTGTCACAGCCGTAGTCATTATAATGACCATTTGTGTTACAATCCCTCAATAAATGATGATTAAATCGTCCCTTTACACATCTTCATATTTTTATCTTTTTTTAAACGGGCGTATAAAAAGTACATGTAATTGTAATTTAATAACTAAAAAATTCTGATTTAAGATTTTATTCTAGGGAAATACATTTCATTACAATTCTTAATCTTTGAATGAGCTGAACTGATATTTACTTGAAAATTAAAATATAATTAAATTTCTATGAGAAAGTATTTACATTTGATAAGGTAATTACTGTATGATCTTTATGAACAAATACCAAGTCTACAGAACACCATAGTTATCACAGTTAAGAATCTTGACCAATGAATGAAACATGTGTAAATAAATGATACATTCTTTAGAACATACTCAAGTCCAAGAAAGAGGATTATTTCATGCCCTTTGATTAAATTCTATTTTTAGAATTGAAAGTGAAAGGGGAGTAATTGTGTAAGTCATTTATGAACAAAGTAATAACTTTGTTGTCTCCCTTTGATTAAATTCTATTTACAAAATCTGGATATTTCATCATCTTTAGTGACCTTGACCTTGTATATTTGACCTAAATTATATGTATCACAGCCATAGTCTTGATAATGACCATTTGTGTTACAATCCCTCAATAAATGATGACTAAATGGTCCATATACACATCTTCATATTTTTATCTGAACTTTGACCTCTATGTGTGACTTTGACCTTGGCCGCAAGGACCTGAATCTTGCACGCGACACTCCGCCTCACAATGGTGAACATTTGTGCCAAGTAATATTGAAATCCCTCTATACATGTGGAAGTTTTGCTCCGGACAAGCATTTTTCAATGAGCTCTAAGTGTGACCTTGACCTTTGACCTAGAGACCTGGTTCATGTGCGCGACACTGCTCCTCATAGTGGTGAACATTTATATGAAGTTTCATTAAAATCCCTCCATACATGTAGGAGATATGCTCCGGACAAAATTGGACGCCGCCCGCCCGCCCGACCGCCCGCCCGCCAGGGGCGTTCCCATAATACGTCCCGTTTTTCAAACGGGCGTATAAAAAAAAGTTGCAACATCTTGGAAGGGAGTTTGAGCTGCTATATAATAAAGGTGTGAAAGTTTCAATTCAGCATGATGTTATAACAGTGAAAATGGCAGTTGTATGTGGAGTTTTTGATCTGCCAGCGAAAGCTTCTATATTGAATATGACAAACTTCAATGGTACAGAGAGTTGTATTACATGTAAAGATCCTGGACAAGTCGTAAAGCAAGGTAAAGGACACTCAAAATATTACCCATATTGAGAATTTGGCCAATAGTTTAAAGCACGATCCCATGATGAAGTAGTTGAGTGTATGAGAACTGGAACAGAAAAGAAACGTGTAAAGGGATTCAAAGGTACATCAGGCTTACTGGCTATTCCATCTTATGATGTTGTTCAAGGCACAGTTCCAGAATATATGCACTGTGTTCTATTAGGAATCACAAATACTTTACTTAGCAAGTGGTTCTCCCCATGTCATAGTGGTCAACCCTTCTTCATTGGTAAACACATACAGACTGTGTCAAAACGTCTTCTGAACATTACAACTGCTCTTTGTGTGGAAAGATTGCCCCGCATCTAAGAGGGGCATTTTAATAATATGAAAGCCACAGAACTACAAATGTGGTTGTTGTTTTATTCTGGTCCATGCTTAACAGGAATTTTACCAGACAATTATTTAAAACATTTTGCTTGTTTATCAGAAGCTCTTTACATCCTTCTTGGAGAAAGTATTTGAATTGAACTAATAGAAAGAGCATCAATCCTGCTTAGAGAGTTTTATTCTAATTAGAGAAACTGTATAGTCAGGGATCCTGTGGTCTAAATGTACATAATGCTTGTATTCATTTGGTTTCCTATGTGCTTAAGTGGGGACCTGCATGGGCTTGGAGCTGTTTTCCGTTTGAGGATGCCAATGCTGCCCTCCTTCAGTCTGCACATGGGACAGGCAATGTCACAAAACAAGTCCTTTAAAAGAAACATATTGACTCTGACCAAATCTGATGATGGTCTGTAGACAGTGAAGAGAAAGGCAGATAATTGTGACATATGTGGAAAATTGCAGCATTTGAGGATAGACCAAAGAGAAGAAATAATCCGGGAATTACCAGAATGCCTTGCAGATGATGCAACTCATATGAAAGTTGAGGAACGTGTCCGTGTGAATGGAAAACAGTTCTGCTCCAAGAAATATGGAAAATTACAGAGAAGAATATCCTATATTGTTTTATACGATGATGTTGATCAGTCTTCGATTGGAAGTGTTCAGCATTTTATTTATAATGTCAAAAGCAATCTGGTGTATGCAGTGCTATTGCAGTATATATCCTACAGAGATCAAGAGTTTCAATTTAGTTAACATTTACATAAAGTGAGTGGGACAAATTTGGTGAAAGTTGTGCCAGTTGATCATTTAATAGACACCTTGTTGTATATCAATGCAAGTTCTTCTACACTACCAGAAAAAATTGTTGCCTTAATGCCAAGTGCCCATGGGCATGCCATTTTGAAATGAATACAGAAGATAATAAATAGATATACATGATTCTGTCATAATTATTTTGTATTACATGGAGTGGTCAAGTTTTATTGACTATTGTCTATTATACAACACAAAAGGAACTCCTATTAAAATTTATTGGTAAAATTATTCTTTAAAGAACTTTATCCACAAAATGAATACTTCTCAAATGCAATGTATCTATGAATGTATGGATGCAAATTTTAATGGATTAAAAACATCATCGAATTGACAATATTTATAACAAATATATCAGCACTAAATTCATGAACTGAAACTTCATGATCTTTATCACAAGTTGTGCAATTTCGCCAGTCATTTAGTTTTAAAGCATTTAATATCATAAGAACTGCATAACATTATACTTATGTTTTTCTTGAACACCTCTTTTCACAAACTTATCTTTATTATGTTCGTTAACTTATTCATTAACTTTGAAAAATATCAAGATTTAGTTCATGAATTGATTAAAAGGTTCATGAAGTTTGAATTTTTTCATGAACATAAACACTTCATGAAGCTTCAAGTTCATGAATTACTTTGGCTGTTCATGAAGTTGTTGATGAAGTTCACAATGTTCATGAATGATTTCACCAACTTCATGAACATTCACACTTCATGAAATTTCAGTTCATGAATATACATCAATTATTCATTATTCATGGAGGGATTTGGTCAACATATCAATGCAAATAAGAGTTAGTTAATACTGATGTAACCTTGTACTCATCCTGATATATTTTGATTGCAGAATACATGGATCAAGAAAGTGCTGCTGATCAAGGGCTACAATGTTTACATCCCCCAAACCAAACTGTCAACTGCCATTTTGGTTGGGACATGTCAAAGGCGACTTGTGATCCAACTATTTGAGTGTTTTTTTTTAACCAGGGGCAGCTTGCTGTCAGCAATGCAACAGGCAAAAGAGGCGCATAATTCTTTGTCACCAACAAAGCCTCTTAACCAGCTTGTTCTTCAAGCAATTTTAGATTTTGTTTTATTAAAATTTAAAAAAGGTTCTGGTGAGCCAGCGTTAAGTGTGACATCCTTTAATGGCATTGTTTCTAAGTGTGCCACAGCTAGGCGTGGTTTAAAGCAGTGAGGATTATGTTAAGATGCTGACCATAGTGGGGTTTTTTTTATTATTTTCATTGCCTGTGCCTAGCGAATTGTGGGGGGGGGGGGAGTGCTAAACTAAAATTTTTAGCTCACCTGTTATGTAGTGACAGTCAGCTTTTGTGATTGCCTTTTGTCCGTCGTCTGTCCGTCCACAATTATTTGTTAACACTCTAGAGGTCACATTAATGTCTGTGTCATTGTGAAACTTTATAAGAATGATTGCCTTGATAATATTTAGGTCAAGTTCGAATCTGGGTCAGCTGCTGTCAAAAACTGGGTCACCAGTTTAACTTCAAGGAAAATCTTGTCAACACTCGTAGAGGTCACATTTATGACTATCTTTATGTAACTTAATCAGAATGTTTATCTTGATAACATTCAGGTTAGATTTAAAGATGGGTCATGACGGGTCGCCAGGTCAAACCGTAGTAAAAGCTTTTTAACACTCTAGAGGTCACATTTATGACTGCATCTTCAGGACACTTGGTCAGAATGTTTATTTTGATGATTTCTAGGTTGAGGTCAAATCTGGGTCATGTGCGGTCAAAAACTAGGTCACTAGGCCAAATTAAAGGAAATAGGCCATATTTATGATTTTATCTTCATGAAATCGTCAAGTGCATTAAAAAACTAGGTCATTAGAGCTAATCATATGAAAAGCTTCGTAACACTGTACAGGTCACATTTACGATTGTATATATCCATGAAACTTGTGTTATCAGAATGTTTATCTTGATAATATTGGGTCAAGTTTGAATCTGGGTCATATGCAGTCAAAACTATTGTTTTCGACATTTATTCATCCTTTTTTGGTATAATAAAAGAAATGTTCTAATAGTGGTAAATCTTACATGTGAGTTAGAGTACATCTTTATGCTTGTGTTTTCGATATTAATTGAATATATTATTTGTTGTATATCTAACAAATGTTTTTGTTCTGTAAATCTGTTGTTTAAACTGACTTAGAAGTAAATAAGTTTGTTTCATGTAATCTGGATATTGTTTTTAATTAATGTCACATGTTTTTGTCAATCTAGCCGCAATGTTATGTATGGTTAGCTTGCAAGCATGTTGCCTGGTATGATCGCGCAAGGTTGCAAGCACGCGATTATACGTGCAGCCCCGCAACCTATGTACCATTGGACAAGCTTGCAAGCGCGCGCTTAAGCGTGCCACCTCGCAACCTAGGTATGATTGCGCAAGCTTGCAAGCACGTAATTACGGTCATAAAGGTTCCTATCGCAAGCATGCTCAACCTTACAAGTTTGTGCACCCTTCATAAGTTTATGTTAAGCATGATTGAAATTACACCTTTGCAGGCTTGATCAAGAAATAAGCATGTGCATGCTTACTTTTAAGATTGCGAATGTACCTTTCGCAATCTAGCTGCATGCTTAAATAAGATTGTGGCTCACTTAACCACAACCTTGCTGCAACCTTTATTAAGCTTGCTGTTTTGGTTTGGGTGCTGTCTGCAAACTTGTACCTTAATCATATGATAATGTTTTAAGTTCATGGTGTTTTTTTTTCCAAACTTGGCAACAATGATCAATGTTCCATTTAAAGTTTAAATAAGCAATCAATAATTATTGAAGTAACTGGCGTTCTTTTACAAAGATTGTATTCCGAAGTTAAAAAATTGTAAATGAGCAGGTGGCAAAAATTGTATTTATCATTGGTACCCTATTGTCTATTTCAGAAAAGGACATGGAAAGATCTGTAATTAGGGAAAAAATCCAAAAGGAGAAAGAGTTGAAAGAAGAAAAGCTCCAAAGAGTAGAAGCTCTCCGTAAGTCAAAGGAATATATCTTAGCTAACCTGGACAAGCAGCTAAGCACATATAATGAAAATTCTTCATCACCAGCACAATCTTGTCCAAGCCCAACAACCTCCACTAGTTCTTCACCAAGGAGGTCACCTAGGATAAAAAGATTCCTGTTTTCAACAGAATGTAATAGAAAGGGATATCCAACTGTGCCTGCGAAGCAGCCAAGGACCCATTTTGCTCCAATAGTAAATACACATCAGTCAAGCCCAGTTCAGAACCCGATAAACCTGGCTACTGTATCCCTGGTTCATGTATCACTTTTTTGTAAGAGATGTGATCATTTGGAAAAGGAAAATCAGGAACTAAAAAGACAGTTAGAGGAGCTCAGAAAGAATATAGGTAAACAAACATCTCGTTTTTACACATTTTAACATTTTTCTTTGAGAATCACAGGCACTCTCTGTTTGGATATACATTCATGTTATGATTCTTTAGCATTTAAAAAATAAAAGTGTACCTTGAAGTGTGACCATAAAGCTATGTTTAAGGCAAAAAATATCTACAAAATGTATTGTTGTAGCGTGTATTTGCTATGAAAAAGTCTTTTTTAATATTGTCATCTGCAGATGTGAATGCTTAACGTTAGTACTGTGATAAAAAATTCATTTCAGATCTGTCAAAAGGTGTGCCAATTCTTCAGACCAAATTACTCCAGACCTAAAGCTGGTGTCTATGACCAGGATTTTGCTCTGGCAAATGGAGTAAATAATATTATTCTGCTGGTTCAAATTAAAGAAAGGGTTGCTTGAAGATTTTCCCATTGTACAAATTAATAAAAAGCCTTCAGATGGACTGATTTCAGTGATTTGTTTTAAGGCTGACAGTATATCATGTAAGATCTATTGTTCTCACCAATGTGAATTCATCATTTCCTCTAAAAACTTTAAATTATAGAGACATGTAAACATTTGAATAAAGTAAACAAAAAATCAGAAAAACCTATTAAACTGAAAGATAGCAAACTATTTAACATACATCATAATTTTATATAAATCTTAATTTAACAAATTATATTTTCATTTTTTGTCTCCATTTTTATAATGATCATTTTGCCAGTAGAAGAAAGTTTCATTTCATTTCTATAGTAATATGTAAAAGATCTGAGATCATTTTTAGGTCTAGTACAGTATTTTGCCAAATTCCTTGAAAATCTCTCAACGATACTACATCCATTACACTAGTTACTACAGAAAAATGCACGTTGGAACTGGACAAGTGACTGTGATAAGGCAGTTCAGACAGTCAAGATCATGGTAACGCAAGAAATGCCGAGTATCTGCCAAATGTTTCAGTTATTATGTAAAGTCTTATATATAGAGCTTTTAAATAGAGATGCTTGTCGCAAGTCAAACTAGAACTACCACTGTCATGGCGTGAATACCCCCGCAATTACCACTTTGTCAGAATCAACAGTGGCCATTTAGAGCTCAAGAACAACGACCCTGCCAAATCTGAGGTTACTAAGCCAGTGCTATGTATTCTACATGCTTCAAATGTGAAAATGTCAAAAATCAATAAACTGAGGACAGGCATTCTTAAGCAATTGAGGAGAAAAGCTTTTTTTAGTCGATCTTTGACCTAGTGACCCTTAAAATCAATAGGGGTCACCTTATAGTAATGATCAACCTCCATGCCAAATATGAAGACTGTGGGTCAAAGGAATATTAAGTTAATGGGTGGACAACTTTGTTGTGCGGGGGTATAAAAAATAAACTTTGGTTCAATAATTTACATTGATCATAAAATGCTGTTACATATTGCTATTGATCACAAAACTATTATGGAATTGCAGTTGTACGATCCTATGAACAAAGAAAGAGGCGGTGAACAAGTTTCAGATTTAGCTTTTGAAAACAAAGCTAAAGAAATTCTCAAGAATAAGGATGTTAAGGTAGAAGAGATACATCTGTGGACTGATGGATGTGCGGCGCAATATAAAGGGAAGAAAGCGTTTGCTGACATCAGTCTTAGGAATCAGCCAAAGGTTACAAGAAACTATTTCGAAACAGCTCACGGTAAAAATGTATGTGATGGGCTCGGAGCCACAGTAAAGAATGCTTGCTTTAGAGCTGTTGTAAGGAACAGGAGAGTCATCGGTGGTGCAAAAGATCTGTTTGATTTCTGTTGAGAAAAATTGACAATGAATGTTACAGATGAAGAGAAGAACACAATGTCCAAGAGAGAATTTATACTTGTTTCAGATGTCAGTAGGAACAGACAATAAACAAATGTACAACTTTTAACAGGAACAAGAAAAATCCATGCAGTGAAATCTGTTGGTAGTGACTATGAGCTGAGTACCCGAAACCTAAGTTGCTATTGTAAGCAATGCCAGAGAGGTAATGAAGAATGTGACCACATTCAATATGTTAAGAGGGAGAAACAGAACTTAACACTTGCTGGGGACAATAAATAAAACAAGAGGGCCATGATCGCCCTGAGTCGTTCACCAGAAACAACTGCTTTTCAATATTGGAAATTATTTTTCAAAAGAAGTTGCTGAAATGTTTGACAATAGGTCAAACATTGTAAAAAAAATATGAAAAGTAGGCCAGTTGATATCAAAATTCAATTCAGCATTAGAAATTACACCCCTAGTCCAAATTTCAAGTCTGTATGTCAAAAAACACAAGAATAAAGAGACTGACTGACAAACAAATTTTCGTTGAGATGCTTAAAAGCCATGTTATCCCCATTTCTGAAAGATATGGATGAAGAAAATGCGCTTTTAGAATCATTTTTTGATGGAATGAAGGAAACATGTGCCAATCCAGGCGTTCCGTAACTATACAAGAACGATCCTCTTATACGGGAATTTGCAAAATCAAAGATGAGCCGTTCACGCGAAAAAGACGAACAAAGAGTTAAAGACGTTGACAATACAAGGACGGAAGTGAGATCACTATATAATAATAAGGTAGACTTCTAAAAAAATTACACAAGGACAATGAAGCAAAAAGTCCTTCGTCAGAGTTCATAAAATTTTATGAAGGTTTTAAATGCCACGAAAAACCTTTCATTAGAAAGCGACTCCCCACAGTTGGCCTTTAATCTTGGCCACTATATCAAGCAAGTTGCTTTGATAAAAAGTAGCCTTGGACTTCAGACAGAAAACATCCAATTTGTGAATGAAGCCCGCTATTTCAGAGAACTCTACAATGCGCATTGGAGTTTCCTGTGTAGCAAAGATACGACAAAATATAAGACACATAAATAAACAAGAGGGCCATGATGGCCCTGGGTCGCTCCCCTGACCCATCAACCACATCCAAGCAATGTCTTAGAAAAGCATCCTGGCCAAGTTTGATGACAATCAAGTCAAAAATGTGACCTCTAGTGTGTTAAAAAGGTTTTCAATATTTGGGTAATGTGACCTAATTTTGACTAGAGACGACTCATATTCACCTAGAAATCATCAAAACAACCTTCCTGTGACCTAGTTTTTTGATCGGAGATGACCCATCTTCGAACTTGACCTAGAAATCATCAAAACAACCTTCCTGACAAATTTCCAGAATATTTGGATGAAAACTGCAGCCACTAGAGTGTTAACAAGCTTTTTCTATTTTTAGCTCCTGTGACCTAGTTTTTGACCCGAGATAACCCATCTTAGAACTCGATCTGTATTTCATTGAGACAAACATTCTGACGAAGTTTGATGATGATCCAATCAAAACTGTGACTGCTAGACTGTTAACAACCCAATTGTTGACGACGCCGGACGCCGGACATAGCCCTGTCATTATACCTCACCTTGACCACTTCGTGGTCAGGTGAGCTAACAAGACATCAACAAATTCAAGTTCAAAATACATACAAATCTACTAGGAGGCTTTATTACTATCTCCTGAGTAGCATAATCTCCAAGACAGGTCATTACCAGCTTGCAAGATTGAGACTTCCCTGAAAAACAGTAATTCTCAGGCAAATGCCTGAAAGTACATGTATCAATTAACAAATGTCCAATATTTAATAAAACTAGACCTATCACTGAAGGTGATTAATACCCCCACCAGCAACTTTTTGAAAAATAAGTAGTCTGAAGAAAAATTTCAACACAAACTATCAACTGTGTACAAAGAAATATTTCAATTAATTGTAATCCCAACTGGGGTCTCCAAATAAGCTTGTTTTTCACAAAGTTTGATTACAATATCTCATTCCTAACTCTAGTTATTGTCCGGAAACCATTTTTCTATTTTTAGTAACGGTGACCTTGACCTTGACCCAAGGGGGTCCAAATGCAATACCAACCCAGGTCTTCATATAAGCTTGCTATACACCAAGTTTGATAACAATATCTCATTCCTAACTCTAGTTACCGTCCGGAAACCATATTTCTATTTATAGTAATGGTGACCTTGACCTTGACCCCAGGGGGTCCAAAAACAATACCAACCCAGGTCTTCATATAAGCTTGCTATACACCAATTTTGATTACAATATCTCATTCCTAACTCAAGTTATTGTCCGGAAACCATTTTTCTATTTTAAGTAATGGTGACCTTGACCTTGACCCCAGGGGGTCCAAAAACAATACCAACCCAGGTCTTCATATAAGCTTGCTATACACCAATTTTGATTACAATATCTCATTCCTAACTCAAGTTATTGTCCGGAAACCATTTTTCTATTTTTAGTAACGGTGACCTTGACCTTGACCCAAGGGGGTCCAAATGCAATACCAACCCAGGTCTTCATATAAGCTTGCTATACACCAAGTTTGATAACAATATCTCATTCCTAACTCTAGTTACCGTCCGGAAACCATATTTCTATTTATAGTAATGGTGACCTTGACCTTGACCCCAGGGGGTCCAAATGCAATACCTACCGGAGTTTTCACATAAGGTTGCTATATACCAAGTTTGATTACAATACCTCATTCCAAACTCTAGTTATCGTCCGGAAACCATGATGTGGACCGACCGACGGACGGACCGACCGACCGACCGACAAGCTGACTCCTATATACCCCCCCTAAACTTCGTTTGTGGGGGTATAATAAAAAGGATTTTTTTATAAAGATCAAAGTATATGTCATAACTATTTTAGGGTTATGTACAGATCACTAATTGGCAAAATCTCATCAACATGGAACTTAAAATTGCTATTGCAATATAAACAAACAGCTGTCAGTAAAAGGGCCATATTACCTTAGTAATACAAGTAATAGGGTATGGCTAATTTATCATTTGCGGTCAGTTAACCCACTGTGCTGAAATGTTTATATGATGTTACAACAATTTGCAACTTAACATGTAACTGTAAAACATAGTGTTTATTAGGCTTCTGTGTAATTCTTTTTAACTTTTTTTTTCCTGGCACAGCCACAAAATGATTTATTCTCACTTTTAACCCTGCCACCTAACTGAAAAACTTTGTTGTTTACTTATACTCAAATATTGAATCTATAAATTCATTGAACATTAGATTCCTTGAACATTAGATTTTTTTCATGTGCAAAGATAAAACACCCTATAGGATGATTTTTTTTGATATTAGCAATAATAGTTCATTTTACACACAGCTTTTTTTCCTTCTATAACAGGGGCTGATATAAGGCCCCTTCACAATTCAAAATTGCACATTTTTTTCACAAAGCGGCGGTAAAAAATTCACAATTTTCAAAGAGATTTCACAAAATATTGGGACTTTGTCTTCAAACAAGAGCGATCAGTAATCACATGTGTCGCCTCATGATGGCCAATTTCATGTTGGGACAAAGTTTGTGACAGACGGACAGACAGACGCACAGTGCACAACTAGACTTGGTACTGATGATTCCTGTAAAGTTTGGATAAAATTGCACCAGTAGTTTATGAGGAGTAGTCCGGACAAGCTTTTGCGTATCTGGCAACACACAGAAAAAACACCTTTTTTATCAAAGGGCCATAACTCGGCCAAAAATCATTCAACCGGAAAACCCGTGCAATATGCGCAAGGACTTGAGCTACAGATCAATCCTGTAAAGTTTCATTGAAATTGCTTTAGTGGTATTATTATTAAAGAGAAGTAGTCCGGACAAACTTTAAAAATAAAAATTATTAAAGGGCCATAACTCTGACAAAAATCATTGAACCGGAAAATGCTGATAATATGCACAACTACCCTTGGTACTGATCATTCCTGTAAAGTTTAGATGAAATTGCACCAGTAGTTTATGAGGAGTAGTCCGGACAAGCTTTTGTATATCTGGCAACACAGAGAAAAATACACCTTTTTTATCAAAGGGCCATAACTCGGCCAAAAATCATTCAACCGGAAAACCCTTGCAATATGCGCAAGGACTTGAGCTACAGATCAATCCTGTAAAGTTTCATTGAAATTGCTTTAGTGGTATAAGAGAAGTAGTCCGGACAAACTTTTAAATTAAAAATTATTAAAGGGCCATAACTCTGCCAAAAATCATTGAACCGGAAAATGCTGACAATATGCACAACTAGACTTGGTACTGATCATTCCTGTAAAGTTTGGATGAAATTGCACCTTTAGTTTATGAGGAGTAGTCCGGACAAGTTTTGTGACGGACAGACGGACAGACAGACGGACAGAGAAGTGATCCCTATATGTCGCCACTACGGACACAAAAACATTGTTTACCTTCCGGTAAAACATGATTGACGCCAATTGCAATAATACAGAAATAGTTTTAATCAAGTTAAGCAGATTTTACACAGGTCAGAAAATATAATCAAGCGTTACCGGTTTCAAAATGCCACAGAATGTCATTTTTTTTCACAATTTTATGACATATCACGCTTTTTTCACAAAATGAACAGGCCCCTTCACAATTTTGACAAAAAATGCCCTGTTACATTTATATATGTATAGACATGATTGCTTAGAATCTGTTATAAATGTGGATATGAATAAGGATAAAAAAAATTTTATCACTTATTTAAGGTTCTAAGCACCCTCCCCAATTGTGCTGTGAGTGGGATAAGTGGGGGTTTAGACAGTGGGAATGCAATAGAGAAAGGTAAGAATTCTTTTTGGTATGTCATATTGTAAGGTTAATGTATGTCCCCCACATTTTTTTTCAAATCCCCCACATTTTTCAATTGAGTGGGGGACAATCCCCCATAATTTTGAAATTCTAGATGCAACACTGTACACAGCTGATGTCAATTTTAAAAAACACACTTTTTTTCTCAAATAATGATGCTTGCTGTATTATAAATTCGTTATAAATATTTCTGACATGTTATATGGCCATATACATGGCTACTATGCAAGGGTTATTCTGCATTCAACAGTTTATTTATGGCCATATAACTGGTCTTAAATTTTATAATTAATAATATATATGCATATATGAAAACAGCCCATAATTATGTTAATCTGGTATATAAACTACTTTGCACATTAGGTCATAAATAAAGAAAAGATAATTATATTCGATATGTTTCAAATATTTGTAAACATGACTCAGCTTTGGCATTTATCTGACACAAAGGCTAGTGTGCTAAGCACATCTGTATAGTGAATTAAAAAATGAAAGTAGTTGAATATATTCATTACAAGTATATGTATTTCTTGCACTGACATATACCTTGATTATATTTTTGCAGACATTAATCAAAATGTGTTTGCAGACCTGGCCCATCAGATGAAGGAATGATTTATTTACATAAATTTCATGAATTAAAGTTTATACTAATGTGACTGGAATTTAGCATAGCGTCACATTTTTTTAGAGATGGTGAATCAAAAGCTGCATATATGGAAACATTTAAGCTTCACTTACCTGCAACTATCAAATTAAGATATTCACTTAAATCTGTGATATTAATATACTTGTTCATTGTCATAAAGGAAATTGTGATGTATAAAATAATGTCACTGTTTTAGTATTCTTTATATTCTTTAGGTATGAAAGAAACATTTGATCGAGTATCAAAAACTTAGTTTGTGAAAAAATTAAATCCATCACCTGTTTGCCTTTTAGATGCATATCCTTATTTTATTATGAACAAAAAAAAGCTTTTATTCATTTTAAGGCCACAGAAAATTAATTTTTAGACTCTCATCCTCGCCCGCCCGTATCAAAATCTTTCCGCCCCAAAATAATTTATTTTCTTTAAATTCTGCATTTTTGTAAATTTTTAATTGGATAATCCAGATTAATATCTAGTTTTATATACACAGCTGATGTCAATTTTAAAAAACACACACTTTTTTTCTCAAATAATGATGCTTGCTGTATTATAAATTCGTTATAAATATTTCTGACATGTTATATGGCCATATACATGGCTACTATGCAAGGGTTATTCTGCATTCAACAGTTTATTTATGGCCATATAACTGGTCTTAAATTTTATAATTAATAATATATATGCATATATGAAAACAGCCCATATGTTAATCTGGTATATAAACTACTTTGCACATGAGGTCATAAATAAAGAAAAGATAATTATATTCGATATGTTTCAAATATTTGTAAACATGACTCAGCTTTGGCATTTATCTGACACAAAGGCTAGTGTGTTAAGCACATCTGTATAGTGAATTAAAAAATGAAAGTAGTTGAATATATTCATTACAAGTATATGTATTTCTTACACCGTGTAGTCCGCCTTTTTGATGGCACTCGTAAAATTGTAAACAAGGTGTGAGATAAAGTTAGATAGAAATGGACATTATGTGATTAGATTTAAAGTATTAATCATAAAAGTAATGGCAAACTGTAAAGGAAAAAACTACAAATCAGCAGAATATCGAGATGGGCTTGCAGCTGACGAAAAACAACTATATGAAGCCAAATTATCAATTGTTGGTGGACTTGATCCGTACGAGGGGAAGTTGGCTTGGTCAGATAATGTGAACATAATACCGGTAATTACTTATCCTGATATTGTGAATTACTTACTTTTCACTCCAAGTGCTTAAAGTGCCGATGATCTCAAAGCTTATAAGTCTCTTGATGCTTATCATCAATTTGTATCTGGATGGGTCAGAGAAAAGTCTGGGATAGTTCATGGGCAGTATGTGGTTGTTACAGCAAAAGTCTGTATTTAATTTAGACATAGCATACTTATATATTTTTTATACATATGAAATTCAATAAAAAGGAAAATAAGCAGAGCTGTGCATAGCCAATAATATATTCTTGTATTTATAATCTGTAGCTGGTAATGGCATATATATATGACACTTTATAAATGAAAAGCATACTGAAATGATGTTGTGGACATCATAGTTTTGTCGCATTATCCTGTCATGCGCCATGACATGACGCATTTGACACATGAGGCTTATTTACATATAAATGATGCATTTTATCATGTGTATTCAAATGTAACATTTATAATTTGATATAAATATTTAAATAAAAACAAGAATAAAAAGTATGATTAAATTTCTTGGATTTTGAATGTTTTTACCTTTCTTAAAGTTACATTTAATAAATTTCATAAAAAACTAAATAGCGACATTTCATTAATAAATTGGGTTTTATATCGATTCCAGGTCTTATTTTGGTGTCCAAACAACCAAAATGAGTTTTATTAGCATAAAAATAGGTAACCTCATTGTGGCGAAATGGGAAGTACAATTTCTGTTTGCATGAGAAACTCCGCCTTCGGATCATCCATACATCAATATTAAATCAACAAACATGACTATAAGTGGCAGTCCTAATATAACGGTATATTTCCGCATTGTAACGGATGTTTTCATACAAATTTAATCTTTTTACGAGATGATTACTTTTACTGAACCCCAGGTTTAGTGCACCGTGAAGCTTTAACGGTTAAAATGTGTTTGCACAAGAAAATATCACATTTGCTGTGTTCCGGATAGCAACTATAAAAATGTGACGTAGCGCATACACGAGCTCATTATAGTCTTCATTTGCATGTTAAAATTCGTATACGAACTTTAGTGTTACCTTGGGGTTTCCCGTTTAAAATCCTACTTTATGAACAATATTTGATGAGATTTACAACAAAACTTTTAAACAGGTTAATGAAACTGTAGAATGTTTGATTTTTAGGCCGGCGGAAAAATATTTTTACTTTTTTATTTAATGTAACTTTAAAAGTTTAGTGCATTTCCTCATAATTGGTTTCTTGAAAAGTTTTGGCTCATCTGGAGGAGTGCAGCTTTAAAATATGTTCTGTTTTCTTTTTAAAAGAATGGATCCAACTCAGACGAGGTATGCTGTACTGAAGTGGGTATCAGACAACAATAAATTAAGCATAGAACATTTAAAAGTCATTCAAGACCCTGAAAAGCCATATAGATTTGGCCCTTTAAAAAAACTATTTCCAGTAGTAATAGTTGCTGTTGGTGGTAAGTGGACTTACAGTTAACTATCTTGTTAGATAATTAAATAGATTTTGGTTAATGAAAAATGGTGAAACTTGAACCTTCCCAGGGCACCCTAAGTGTGCGGAAAAATGAAAAGTCCATAATTTGAAAGCAAAAGCAATATCTCTCTTGTTAAATTTGGATTCTGCACTGATAAATTCAGGAAGGTATTTGACGAGTGATATCATGAGCACATGCTAAATCACTGAGAGCAAAATAATGCCAGCCATTGTTAAAATTTTGTAGAGCGTGAAAAGATTGTAATTGACAAATTTAAAATAAATGTTCCTTTTTATTTTATCTTAAGTTAAGTATGAGTAGATCACTCGTACCAATTATGAACAGAGTATAGTACCTACTGAACGTCCAGGAAGTGGTGGCACTACTTGTTCTGGTTTCTGTTTGACTTGTGTGTCACAAATGGATTTATCCTAATGAAAAAATCGGCAAACCACCAAAGGTACACGAAGAAAGGGAACGCAAAAAAAGTGACCATGTTGGACTTCAGAATGGCATTAGCCAAACAACTCATTGGAGATTTCGTAGAGAACAAAAGGGCTGCATTGGCAACAGTCAGTAACGGACACTTTCCACAGAAAGGGGACAAAAAGGGCAGGTGTAGACAATGCAGTAAGAACAAAATAAGGAAAGAACCAGTGAATATGTGTGCCAAGTGTAATGTGCATTTGTGTCTGGACTGCTTTCAGCCTTGGCACAGGGATTTACTCAAACGCAGGAATAATGCTGTGTAATCAACCGTAATGTGAACATAGCAAAATATGTGTGTGACTGATTCTATGACACGTTTTACCGGATACGTTTAAAAGCAACTGTGTATGGATTTTTTTATTTTAAGAATTATAGTGTTTAATAAAACATGTAACATTATGGAGATAGTGGCAGCCTCCATGGAAGACAGTCAGGCGGAAGGTAAAATAACTTTCAATTTTGTCCAAAGCTTTAAATTAGCGATGTCATCCGGAGTCCAGATATCCGAACGTTCGAATCACGATTCGGTATCGGAATTCAGTTTTCAGATCCAGATATTCGTATAAAATATTTCAGTTAGAACAATGAACTAAAAACATGTCATAATTATTAACAGTCGTATACTTGCGTTGAGATAACCTAAGATATGACAATACACAAAGTATACTCTGCGGACCATAAAAAATCAATAATTACGTGAAGAAAATATATAACGCAGGTGCACTGTCTTTGAAATATTATAATTGTTTCAATTATTATTACCGATTGCGGCAAACATTTACTTACTCAATATCTACATTTGTCCCCACAATAAAAAAATGTTTTCGCACCTCTAAGGTATTTTAAAAGTTTGTCTTTAGATAGATATTGAATGGAAGATAATTGTACGAAAATTGGTGCACTTGCAAACGTTTTATTCTCTTCTATGAAGTCTTTGATTATTTATCTATGCCGCTTTAATTATTCGGCCAATATTTGTAAAACAAATTTATAAAAGTAATTTTTATTGGCTTTCATAAAGCAACGCCTTTTCAATTAAAGGTTACTAATTATGCAAGAAAGAAAATGATTCGTTAGTTTTAATTTTGAGTGCATTATTAGGCTAAATAAAACTCAGGATTTATCCTTGTACGCCCTCTGATAATAATTCACGTTGAACGTTATTTCTTTAATGTAAAATCATGCCTGCAACTATACAATCCGACGTGTGGAAACACTTCTCACGTTCCATTGACAAGAAAACCGCAACATGCAAGTTATGTGAGGTATGCAGGCGGTCAATAAAACTGTTAAATGTTTATCGTTACTCGCAGATTTCTAACTTGAAATTATTTTCAGAACTTTTAAATTAAGTTTTAATAATATAGATTATTACAAATAAATTTCTTGAGAATTATTTGGAAACAAAGCAGATAATCGAAATAAAACATATACACCGATAAATTGTCGTTATAAACTAGGCCTATTATAAACATAGACAAGAAATTTACATGATGTTTATTTTATTTACAGGTTAAGTTGGCGAACTCTGGTGGTACCTCTAACCTACGTAGCCATTTACGCAGCTGACATTCATCAGCAGAAAGTAGCAGCCCAGCACGTTCACAAGGGTTAATATCGAGCTTTGTCAGTAATCCAAAAAAGATGACTCAAAGTGAAAATGAAACAAGAGGGCCATGATGGCCCTAGATCGCTCACCTGAATTATCAAACTCATCCAAACAATTACCTAGACAAGCATTCTGACCAAGTCTCATGACAGGTGAGTCAAAAATGTGACCACTACAGTGTTAACAAGGATTATCCATATTTGAGCAGTGCGACCTAGTTTTTTACCCAGGTGACACATATTCAAACTTGACCTAGAAATCATCAAAACAAACTTTCAGACCAATTTCCAGGATACTTGGATCAAAACAGTAGCAACTAGAGTGTTAACAAGATTTTTCTATTTTTAGCTCCGGTGACCTAGTTTCACATGCGATTTCGAACTCATCCAAGCAATTACCTAGACAAGCATCCTGACCAAGTTTTGATGATAATTGAGTCGAAAATGTGACCACTAGAATGTTAACAAGGTTTTTCCATATTTGGGCGTTGTGACCTAGTTTTTCATCCAAGATGACCCATGTTCGATCTTGACTTAGAAATCATCAAAACAAACTTTCAGACTAATTAACAGAATATTTGGATCACAACAGTAGCCACTAGAGTGTCAACAAGATTTTTCTATTTTTAGCTCCTGTGACCTAGTTTTTCATCCGAAATGACCCATGTTCGATTTATTCCCAGCAATGACCTAGACAAGTTTCCTGACCAAGTTTGATGACAATTGAGTCAAAATTGTGACCACTAGAGTGTTAACAAGGTTTTTCTATTTTTAGCTCCTGTGACCTAGTTTTTCATCCGAGATGACCCATGTTCGAACTCATCCGAGCTATCACCTAGACAAGCATCTTGACCAAGTTTGATGATGATTGATGCAAAAATGTGACCGCTAGAGTGTTAACAAGGTTTTTCTATTTTTAGCTCCGGTGACCTACTTTTTCATCCGAGATGACCCATGTTCAAACTCATCCAAGCTATCAACTAGATAAGCATCCTGACCAAGTTTGATGATGATTGATGCAAAAATGTGACCGCTAGAGTGTTAACAAGGTTTTTCTATTTATAGCTCCGGTGACCTAGTTTTTCATCCGAGATGACCCATATTCAAACTCATCCGAGCTATTATCTAAACAAGCATCCTGACAAAGTTTGATGATGATTGGGTCAAAAATATGACCACTAAAGTGTTCACAAGGTTTTTCTATTTTTAGCTCCTGTGACCTAGTTTTTCATCAGAGATGACCCATGTTCGAACTTATTCAAGCAATTGACTAGACAAGCATTCTGACCAAGTTTGATGATGATTGGTTCAAAAATGTGACCACTAGAGTGTTCACAAGGTTTTTCTATTTATAGCTCCTGTGACCTACTTTTTCATCCGAGATGACCCATGTTCGAACTCATCCAAGCTATCACCTAGACAAACATCCTGACCAAGTTTGATGATGATTGGGTCAAAAATGTGACCTCTAGAGTGTTCACAAGGTTTTTCTATTTTTAGCTCTTGTGACCTAGTTTTTCATCCGAGATGACCCATGTTCGAACTCATCCGAGCTTTCAACTAGATAAGCATCCTGACCAAGTTTGATGATGATTGAGGCAAAAATGCGACCGCTAGAGTGTTCACAAGTAATTGTGGACGGCCGGACGGACGACGGACGACGGACGACGGACGACGGACATTCACCGATCCTAAAAGCTCACCCTGAGCAAGCTCAGGTGAGCTAAAAATAACTGAAAAAATTGCTAACATGGTTGTGAAGGATTATGCTCCGCTTAATATTGTGAGTGGTGAAGGATTTAATGAACTTTTGAACACAATAGTGCCGGCGTATACTCTACCCTGCAGGAATACTATTCGTGCGCGTATTATTTCACGTTACCAGAATGAGAAGGACTTACTTAAATGTGATTTGTCATCTGCTACCTGTGTCTCCTTGACAACAGATACTTGGACTAGTAATAGCACCGAGAGTTATATTACTGTGACAGAACACCATATTGACAGTAACTGGACTATGAAAAGTAGCGTTCTCTTGACGCGTGATATGCCCGAAAAACACACTGGAGAAAATATCGCCGAAAGACTGTCTGAGTGTGTTTCTGAGTTTGGTTTAGAAGGGAAGGTTGAGTGCTGTGTCCATGATAACGCCGCTAACATGAACTGTGCAGGACGTATGTGTCCGTGGAGTGATTTAGGATGTTTTGGACACACCCTTCAGTTGTGTATTAAACCTGGTCTAGAACAACAGAGTGTATCAAAAATGGTTGCTAAGGCGCGTAAGTTGGTTGGACATTTCAAACATTCCACTACCTTGACGGCAGAACTTGAAAAACGCCAGGAATTACTGAATGTTCCTCAACACAGATTAATATCTGATGTAAGCACCAGATGGAATTCTACATATTTAATGTTAGAGCGATTGTGTGAGCAACGTCGCGCAATTAATGACGTCATGTTAGATACACGGGTTACGTCAAAAGACAACGCAACTCTCAATCTTGACAACAACGAGTGGGATTTAGCTGGTGAACTGTGTGTTGTTCTTAAGGATTTTACTGATACAACTACGTTCATGTCTACAGAATCACATGTCTCCTGTTCTGAGATATACCGAATAGTGTTCGGTTTACTTAATGGATGTTTGAAAAGAAAAAGTGCCGATCACAGTGTTATTGTAAAAGTTAAAAGTGCTATCCGCTCTGAAATCAATACGCGTTTCTGTAGAGTCTGCCAAATCTTTACCCATGTTAGCGTCCCTATTAGACCCCCAATACAAATGATTACCATTCCTCACTGACGAACAATGCAAGGCTACGCACGAGAAGTTAGATGAACGCATCGACGAAATCCCATTACATTCCCCGCACATGTAGACATTCAACTCCCAAACGTCGTAAACTAAACTTCTGCAAATTTGAAAACGACGACAAAGAATGTGACGAATTAGCAAGTTATCTTGCTGACAAACCTTCCCAAGACTGTGATCCTTTAGATTGGTGGAAAAATAATGAAAAGAAGTATCCAAAAATCGCAAATATTGCAAGGCGCGTGCTTGCATTTCCAGCAACTTCCGTTCCGTCGGAACGTATTTTCTCTGCCCCTGGTCTGTTGTTAAACAAACTAAGAAACAGATTGTCAAGTGACATTGTTGATAACTTGATAGTATCATTTTTTTAAATAAAAACAAAATTCCCTGCTCCAACATTGCCGAAAATAACCCAGAGAATGTTATTGAGATGTGAATTGTGAATTGATTGTGTCAAATGCGGAGACTGTCAGAATGTAAAAGACTTGATCACTGAAAAAATGTCACGTGTTTATAAACTGCATAATAAATATAAAGTACAAAGTTCATTTGAAATGTAAGAGATTTTCATTGATTGTTTGATAGGTTGATTTTCGCAACCTGCTTGAAAATGTGTCATGTATATGTATGAAAATATTTATACTGTTTTATATATGTGTTGATATATGATAAACTGGAAAAGAATTGAAATAAATTTGAAATAGATTTGTGATCTTTTATTGTTATAAATAAAACTTGCTTTTAAATACATGTCAATAAAATATTAACAATTTACATTGTGTTATTATGAGAAGGTGAACTTCTCTGGCGTGATAGCCAATTGTGAATATTGGAGGAGTTGTCGTTCTTTTATAGAGAATAGTTCGGCGATCGATATTACTTATAAAATAATTATTATGTCCACATTTTAATATTAACAAAACACTTTGAAACAATTACATTCTTTAAACAAGAACCGGTTGAACCGGGTGATGCTCCCCCAGAAGGTTCTGGACACAGGAAAGTATAAAAAAAATGAACAAAGGGCAAAAACTCCAAAATTAGGCAAAGCGGAGTTATGTTTTTTTGCACTGCACTTCTATTCAATGAGATCTATCTATCTATAAAGTTTCCTGATGATATCAGAGTTATGTCCCGGGTAAAAGTCAAAGTGTAAAAATGAACAAAGGGCAATAACTCCAAAATTAGACCAGGCTTTGTTCAGGTTCTTTAAGCATTGCAATTCTATCCAATTATATCTAGCTACCTACAAAGTTTCATGTTGATATCTCTAACAGTTTTAAAGTATTGTCCAGGACAAAAGTCAAAAAGTAAAAATAAACAAAGGGCAATTACTTCAAAATAAGGCAAGGCAAAGTAATGATTCTTAAGCACTGCACTTCCACCCAATGAGACCTATCTATCTACAAAGTTTCATGTTGATATCTCTTATAATTTTAGAGTAATGTCCCAGACAAAGTCAAAGTGTCAAAATGAACAAAGAGCAATAACTCCAAAAGTAGGCAAGGCAGAGTTACGGTTCTTGTGCACTGCACACCTACTCAATGAGATCTATCTACCTACAAAGTTTCATGTTGATACCTCTTATACTTTTAGAGTTATGTCCCGGACAAAGTTCAAAGTGTAAAATAAACAAAGGATATAACTCCAAAAGTAGGCAAGGCAGAGTTACGGTTCTTGTGCACTGCACACCTACTCAATGAGATCTATCTATCTACAAAGTTTCATGTTGATACCTCTTATACTTTTAGAGTTATGTCCCGGACAAATTTCAAAGTGTAAAATAAACAAAGGGGGGTAATTCAAAAATTAGGCAAGGCAGAGTTACGGTACTTGTGCACTGCACACCTACTCAATGAGATCTATCTTACTACAAAGTTTCATGTTGATACCTCTTATACTTTTAGAGTTATGTCCCGGACAAATTTCAAAGTGTAAAATAAACAAAGGGAGATAATTCAAAAATTAAGCAAGGCAGAGTTACGGTTCTTGTGCACTGCACACCTACTCAATGAGACCTATCTACCTACAAAGTTTCATGTTGATACCTCTTATACTTTTAGAGTTATGTCCCGGACAAAGTTCCAAGTGTAAAATAAACAAAGAAGGATAATTCAAAAATTAGGCAAGGCAGAGTTACGGTTCTTGTGCACTGCACACCTACTTAATGAGATCTATCTACCTACAAAGTTTCATGTTGATACGTCTTATAGTTTTAGAGTTATGTCCCGGATAAAGTTCAAAGTGTAAAAATAAACAAAGGGGATTAATTCAAAAATTAGACAAGGCAGAGTTACGGTTCTTGTGCACTGCACACCTACTCAATGAGATCTATCTACCTACAAAGTGTCATGTTGATATCTCTTATACTTTTAGAGTTATCTCCCGGACAAAGTTCAAAGTGTAAAAATAAACAAAGGGGAATAATTCAAAAATTAGGCAAGGCAGAGTTACGGTTCTTGTGCACTGCACACCTACTCAATGACATCTATCTACCTACAAAGTTTCATGTTGATACCTCTTGTTGTTTCAAAGTTATGTCCCGGACAAGAAAAGCGGACGGACGGACGGACGGACGGACGGACGGACGGACGGACGGATGGACGGACGGACGGACAAGGCGGCGACTATATGCTCCCCCGAAATTTTTTCGGGGAGCATAAAAAGATGAAGGCTTAGGAACAATAACGATATTGATAAGAAACAATCGATTTAAGAGTAGAAAAACAGCGCACCATCATATTAAAAAGGTCGCGAAAATTGGTTACGTCATATCAACTGACTCGGGCTGAAATAATGATCCGAACATCCGGATGTATTCGGATGTCTGATCCGAATATCCGGATAGTGAATTCGGCTCCGGATGACATCCCTACTTAAAATACTAGTAACATTGTGCTTGGTACAACAGTCTTGCCATTTTCTTGCTAAATTGAATAAATTTATAACCTGCTTTAAAGGGCACGATGTTTTTGAAAGAAATAGATAACTCGATTTTATCTTAATTAAAAAAAGGTATGCAAATAGATAAATAGTTCATTATTTTTCATTCAGGAAGAATTTCACCAGCATCTTCACAGGAGTCACAAGCAGACTGTGATTTGGATGATGTGAAAGACCAAGGTATCAAAAATTGCTGTATTTTTTCTCTTTCATTTCTTCTCCTATAATGTATATAATCTATTGGCTCATAACTTTGGGACCTAAACACTTCTGCTTCAAATCCCTTGTCAGCATCACTTATGGTTACAGCCTAATTATGGGCTGTAAGTGTTAAAGGGAAAGACAAGGTTAGAATAAAAACTTGATTTCAGAAAAAGAATACTATAAATAATAAGTCTGCAAATTTTCTGCCGCCAAATAATAATATTAAACGAATGATAACAAAATTTAAATCGCTAAATCACCGATTTCTACAAATCAGTAAGCGCGGCCATGTTTGTGTATTGGCCGTATAAAAACAGGTGCGCGTGATGTCATTTCCCCACATCTTTAGATTCATGATAAATCTAGTTGAATCGTAAGGAAATATTAATATAATAAAGTATTGACCAGACAATTTAATTTTCACAGGAGGTGTAGAGGAGATTTTTTATGGTTCAAAATACGTAACAATATCCAAAAAAAATAAATAATAATAAATAAAGAAACGTACGGCTAGCCAAAAGTTCTAGCCGTACGTGAGTCACGAACGACTAGCCAGGACGCACTGTACGTATTATCTAGCCGTACGGCACTTTTCAAAATTATATGGAAGTCAAACGTTATAAAATTGTTGATTTTCATGCTTATCATTTGTTGTTTTATTTGTATGAATTATTAAATCATTTTTGTTAATTTTAAGTACATGGGTCGAATAAAAAATGATCGGAGTGGAATAAATAAATAAAAAGAACATTGAATGAAAAAAAAAAAAACGGTGAAATGCAAAAATAATTATATAATTTTCAAAACAGTAGATAAATATCGAACATAAAAGCACAGTCAATTAATTAATTAGCCTTAATTAAAACCTATCCAGGGACTGACAATAGAATTTTAGTATGCCTTTCACGGAACATGCAAACTTTCCTTGATGGACAAACTTCTATACAGTACCGTCGGTAATTGTCGCAATTATCAAGAGCCTAACAACAATCATTTTCAGTGTTTGTTCCTTTTTTTCATATAAAAGGTGTCGAAAAATTAAACTTAATGAAACAAAAAAGGATTATTATCAAAATTTTGTAAACTATTTCAAGTTTCAAGTTTTATTAAATATATCTCAGTATGTAATAAACATAGACATGAGAACAAATTCTAATAATACACGTATCAATTGGTGTAAATGCAAGCAAAGTCGACATCTTGCGATGACAAAGATCGATATATATAGCGATCAAGGCGATTAATCTCTAAAAAGTTAACATCCAAAGACAATTAATGCTGTTTCTTGGTTAAAATCCTCGCTTTATCATAAAATAACATATGCATTTTCGACTTCCATAAAATTTTGAAAAGTGCCGTAAGGCTAGCCAATACAGCGTGTCCTTGCTAGTCGTACGTGACTCACGTACGGCTAAAACTTTTGGCTAGCCGTACGGGCCCGTACGCTAGCCACTTCCACTAAAACGTGTTCTTAATAGTACATATAACTAAATTTTTGCAGTTTGATTCTGACTTTCAAATTTAAAGGTGTGAACATATGTTATAATTGATGTACACATTTCAAAAATATAAGCAACTCTTTTGAAAAGTAAATTGTTAACATGTCTGTCAACGTATGATGCTGCGCATCGTAATCATAGCCTAATATTAACTGCAGGCAAATCATTTTTATTGGCTGCTCAAAAATCTAATTTGCATAATTTATTCACACAATTGCTGGTTCTTACTACTTATGTCTAATACTGCGCATTGTCCATTTTAATTGTTCCTAATTTGCACCAAATGCTCCTGTCACACTGTGTACTGAGTGCCGACAGACATTTTGATCATGCACAATGTTGCCCTGATTGGACAATCACCCTTGTCAAATATTCTTATGACGAAATAGACATCTATTTTTTTACGCTTCATCAGTGAACTGAATGACCTTGGGGGGGATTAGGTTCCACACCTGTCAAATTATACTGTAGTAAATTACAGCACGTCATAAAATAGAAACACATTTTTTCAGTTACCAATAATCATTTTAAATATTAAGTAGATTTATGATTTTTTGTTTTATTGGATTAAATTTACGGTAGTAGTAATGCGTATCTGTCGGGAAAGGAATTTGGTAAGTAGATAACGTGGAAAAAAGCTTTAGGGAGCTGGATAAACCCGAGAATATGCGTAATTATAGGGGAATGGGCAACCTGTTGCTGTAGGTACCAGTTTTGACTGGGTGCCTAAATAACCTAACGGACAGTTTTGTTTTCATACGATATTAGTCTGGCTGCCGATTTTCCTGCGCCTTTTATCATTTTTAGCGTCAATGGCGGAAAATCGCGTCCTTGGATTTAGTTGATATTTTACCTGAAAAAAAAAAGATACATGACCGGCGATGTACCCTATTTGGACAGCTTGTACAAAATAAAAGGATATATCGTCAATTTAAAGAAGTTTCTCATAGTACCCAAATTAAATTTATGGTTTATCTTTGAAAATTAAGCAGTCATTGCTTAAATCATGTGGTGGATCATCAGCAAGCTTGAATATCGGACAAATGATAATTTATGTCGCGGCGTCTTCAATAAAATAATTAAATTAATTAATTAAAAGCAATTCAGTTCCATATGATGTTTTCATAAATAATATATAATGTACGCAATTAAATTAATAAGTTCTTCATCAAGATATATTTCAGTTGTACCAGCGTGTACACCTATACCGGAAGTGGGTATAACACGTCACAATCTCGGTCTCGTCTGTCTCGCGAGAATGACAGAACGCCAAAATGGCGGCGCCCATGAACTTATTTCTCAAGTAAAAAATAGTGTCTTAAAACACGAATTTCTCTCTTATAGGGTTGATGTCAATAGGAAAACTGTCATGGTTCCTCTTTTTAAATGATGAATATTTATATTAGACAGACATCAATCCATCCATTCCTATTCCTTTAAACATAAGAAAGTAATCAAGTGATTCTATATCTGTTAGAGGGGTATGTAGTTCTTTCGCAATAGTAACACCTTGAAAGTGTTGTATGTCGGCCATACTTTTTTGTCCATTATATTAATATTATGTGTGAATTGTATATAATGTTTAAAAATTGTGGTATTTAAAATATCTTAACATAATTGTTCTCAATTTTCTATTTATTAAAGGTCGGGTAATCTGGACACATGAAGCAATCCTTCTGTTAATTGACAAGGAGGCGTGAAAACTAAGGTCCATTTATTTGAACAATAAATGCCCATTACCCAAAGTCAAGCCTGGAGGAAAAAGTGGCAGGGGAAAATTAAAAGTAAAAGGGGCAAACAAAAAAACAGGAGGACGACTTTTAGAAAAAAAATTTCTTTAGTTTAAGAGCAAGGTAATATTTTTTTTGCCCCATTTGTTTTGCAAACCCCCAAAGCTCAAAATTGGGGCTATATAAAAAGAATGACCTTTTTTTTGGTATTTTGCAAATTTTTCAATCCTTTAAAAATTAAAAAAAGGGGTTTTTTTTAAAAAAGAAAAAAAGGGGGGGGTTTTTTTTAAAAATTTTTTTTTTTTCCCAATTCGATTTTGGGGTATGAATATAGATTTTTCCCATGAATGACGGTTTTTCACAATTTAAAAATATGTTTAATTTTCAAAACCACAAGAAAAATGAATCCTCCCTTTTTAAATTTTGGGAAAAATTTTTGAATTTTTGTTTATTATATACATTTTTCTCTTTTTTGTCAAGTGACTATTTTCCATTTTTAGAAATAACCTTTTAATAACTTTTTCGTAGGTGGACAAGGCACTGATAATGAAAAATTTCATCAAAATTTAAAAAGAAGAAGATGGGAAGTCTGTTGTAGTTACGAAAGTCTCAAAAATTGCCGACTGGAATTACAGAAGAACAAAGAGCACTTGGACAATCACTGATTAACCCTCCCAAAGCCCAGCTTGTTTCTGTTGCTGAAGCCTTGTCTTCCCCGAAAAAAAAGAAGTCGTCTGTTCAAGGAAAACTTATTCAGGTATATACGTTTCACATATATTTCTGCTGCAATAGTTTTATCTGATTTTTTTGTTAATATCTTTATTCCTTAAATAGTTTTCAAATAATCAGATTAATTTTGTTAAAATAAATGTTCTGTTTACCAAGTTTCCCATTTCCTTTTTACACTGACCTTTCGTGATAAATCTGTATTGCTTGTTAAGTTCATAAAATTAACTTTTAAATGAAACTGAATTACATTCCTTTTTGTGTTGCCTTGAGAAAAGTGACATAAAAGGGTTACTTTGGTTGCAATCAGCATCATTGTTGGCGACAGTGAGGGTATCCCCTTAGGCTTGTCCAGGCAGACCATAACTCAAGTCACTATATGTTGGATTGGCTCAACCTTTATATGCATGCTTCTTTCAATGCCCATCAGTTCAAATGCCACTTAAGTTAAAAGTATATGTACATTGTAAGAGAAACTTAAGTTAAAAGTATATGTACATTGTAAGAGAAATGTTTATAAATAACATATATTTCAACTGTCTTATTTTCTGTTTGGAAAAGTGTTGTTTTCTAATATAAGTTATCTATAGGAATACTGATATGTTACTTGTCTTCAAGAAATTTTATAGACATGTAAAATTTTTTGTAAATACAGCTTCAAGTTCACACAATTTTTTTATTCTAGTAATTTCTATTTTTTTTTCAGGAAGAAGCATCAAAGATGGTAAAAGTTGGTGGTGAAGATGTTAAAATTAAGAATGTTGTTATAGAAGATGAGAGTGGCCATGCTAAGTACACATATAAGGAAAATCAATGTCCCCCAGGGCAGGCCAATTTTGACCCCAGGGCTTTTATTTAAACAAACTTTGAAGACACTAACTGGAAGATGTTTCATGCTAAATATCTAAACTCTAGCTATTTGGGTTTTTTCAAAGAAGATTTTTTCAATTTTTTGCTATACACATAAATAAAATCAATGACCCCCGGGGCAGGGCCAATTTTGAACCCAGGGCTTTTATTTGAACAAATTTGTTGGACACCTATTAGAACATATTTCATGCTAAATATCTTAGCTCTAGCTATTTGGGTTCTTTAAAAGAAGATTTTATAAGTTTTTACTATATGAATATAGGAAAAATAAATGACCCCCTGGGGCAGGGCCAATTTTGACCCCAGGGCTTTTATTTGAACAAACTTGGTAGACACCCATTAGAGGATGTTTCATGCTAAATATCTTAGCTCTAGCTCTTTGGGTTCTTTAAAAGAAGATATTTGAAGTTTTTACTATATGCATATAGGGAAAAACAATGACCCCCGGGGCGGGGCCAATTTTGACCCCAGGGCTTATATTTGAACAAACTTGATAGACACTCACTAGAAGATGTTCCATGCCAAATATCTAAGCTCTACCTCTTTGGGTTTTTTAAAAGAAGATATTTTAAGTTTTTTCTATCGGTTGCCATGGCAACAAGAGTTCTGCATTGAATTTAATTCTTTGAACAATTTTTAAAGGTGACCACCAAAGGAACATTCCTGTGAAGTTTGGATGAAATTGGCTCAGCGGTTTATGAGGAGATGTCATTTAAAGTAAAAGTTTACGGACGACGGACGGACGAATGGATGCCGGATGAAAAGCGATCACAAAAGCTCACCCTAGCTGTCACTTTGTGACAGGTGAGCTAAAAATTTATGTCTGTAGGCAGAATCAATCGATGATAAAATAATGAAATGTAATAAAGTGAATTAGGTCTAAACTTTGGATGAATTTTGACATTAAAAAGATTAACAACTGAAATGTTTCCCCCTTCCCCTTTGATTTTATTTTTGAAGGAATTAAGAAAGAATTGTTTACTCAAAACAATTATAATGCAATGAGAGGCGAAGAAGGATGTAGAATCCTTGTTGAAGAATGGAATGATGCCATGAATGACGTCTGGACTCTATCACATAGTGTAGAAAATATTGAAGACCCAGCAGAAAAGTTTCTTGTTGGACAATATAAGTTGGCATATATGGCAGGAAAGGGGAAAAAATGTGTCCCAGTGCTACTACCACTTGATCTTCTGAAAGCTGTCAACATTCTGCTGGCCAACAGGGCAAATGTCAACATATCCCCGGCTAATCCATTTTTATTTGCTACCAAGAGCTCTAAATATGCTTGTTCAGGTTGGCATGCATTATCTGATGTTTGCATGGCTGCTGGAGTATCAATTAACAGACACAGAGTCTCTTCTTACATAATTAAATTAAAATAACTCAAAATGATAGTACAGTCGAGACTGCCTTAGCGACCCCCTGATTTCAACGACTCCCTGTCTTATCCGACCTTGTTTCAGTCCTCCCAACGTATTTTTCTATATAAATGGTCTGAATTATACGACTCCCTGTCATATGTGACAAGCGACCCTAATTGTCTGGTCCCAATGCATTGCTTTGTCTGATTTAAACGACTTTCACACCTTTTAATTGTCCGCTAATCAGATAAATAATACCTGTTTTAACACCTAGAGAGACAAAATAATTAAGTCCAATTATAATCCAGTAGTCAGTACTCTTCAAACAAACTCTACACACCTCTGATTACGTGTATATATGCAGGTGTCAAGTGACGTAGCGTCTGAAGTGTCCATGGCGTCCGTAGCGTCTGATGCAATCGATGTGTGTTAACAAATTGAGGTCACAGGTGTAATGAACATAATGAACTGAGTAAACTGTATTAAGACTTGTGTTTAAAAAATTATGGAGTGTCAACGAAAGATGTTTTAAGGCAGAATTATTTTTTTTATTTTGCCTTTCTATGGCTGCATGGATAATACGGAAAAATGTTGATACCAGACTAATATGGATATGTTTTTAAAAGTATGATATTTATTTTAAGGATTTGAATGCATCAATTTTAAGTTTATTTTGTACCATAATGATTCAATATTAAAATAATACAAAACATAAAATTAATTTTTATATGATATACATACTATTATATTTGCTTTACAGGGATTCTTATTTTATTTACAGTACCTATGTGTATTTGCAATTGGTTAAGATATTATTCCTTCAAACAGTTATACAGTATATATGTTAAGTCACAATGATATATAGACAGATAGATGGTATTTAAATTTTAACTTTCTATGAGACTGTATTAAGAGACTCCCTGTCATATGTGACCTTTTTCTCAAGATCCCTTGGAAAGTCACATATGACAGTCTAGACTGTATATATTTTCTTTTATAAGTGTTCAAAAAATGTATGCATGCATAGTCTTTAGGGCTCTGCATCGCAATTTTTTTCTGTCACAATACATATCACGATAATTTTTCAAAATGATGTGATTCGCAATATCTATTGCAAAATTAAAACATTTTCGATTCATAATGCACTTACTTAAGTGGCGATGCAACAGACTTAAAATTGATAGGTATTTCCGTTAAAACTTTTTTCAACTGTTTAAAAAATTTATTTAAAAACATTCCAAACAACTCTTAACTATTTATAATTTGATCTTTCAACACTATCATACAACTTACTTAGGATAATCTCTTTTAGTACCTGTGTAACTAAACTGAAGTAACTGAAATAGCCCAGACTATGCATGCATACATTTGAACACTAAGTCTTATAAAAGAAAAAATATACTATCATTTTGAGTTATTTTAATTTAATTATGTAAGAAATAAAGAAGAATTTAATGATGAGACCATGGCAATATCTCAGTTATCCAAAATTCTCAAGTTATTGTTTATTTTGAGCATTTGCACTATACGCTTTCCAGTTATCTTTGTGGTGTGACTGAATATTTTTAGACATTTCACCAAATATAAAATTCAGGAAATAGGCCATGTCAAACTGTGTTAAAGATCTTGCTTAATTTACAAATTGCATCTTTGTTGCCTATCTGAGAAGCATTACTATAATGATTTTAATTTATGCATTGCAGACAGGACAAATGAAGATGGACAAGGAACTTTTCTGACTGATCATTTTCATAAAAGGTATTTAAATTTGTTTAACTTTGTTTAATTGTTTTTACCTAAGTATTTATTGTATATTAAGTTACAAAGGAAGGTAACTACTTTAATTTTCGAGATGGGACCATCTTCTACTTATAAATTAGAAATCAAAAACAGGATAATGATAAAGGAAATGACTGCCAGCATGTCTATCTTTAATCATAAATAATATTTTACAATTTTCATTTTCCATGTTACATTGAAAAAAATCTTGATAATATAAAATGTCATGATGTGAAATGTGAAATATCAAATTACTTTTTTTCTTGTGTATAATTTGGACTTATCGTTTCTCCAGATTTTTGCATCATATCAGTATCTTGCCTAGACGCTGACATATTGGATTTGTAATTTTTACGCATCATGGTAATGAGTAAATTGAGACTACCACCGTAAAAACGATGCAGGAGTTACCCCCCTATGTCGGAAGTAATTACAGCCATGTTAATTTTTGGCATTATGGATTACTCATGGGCATAATTGTACGGCCAGTTTTCAAAATTTGGCAGTAATCGTGCTATTTTCTTGCATTAATTATGGCCTTATGGCCATTATCAACACTTCTGGGCAACATTTTCAATCTTGCTGTTTTGGGCTTTCTTAAATGGTTCTCTATATATTTGATTATATATATATATTAACTAATAACTATAACATAGTAAAATACTTTCTATGTTTGTACAAGGGAGAAAACACTGGAAAGACGAGTTTGCGTATCTTGAAAGAGAAGTGAAGGAACTTAAGAAAAAAATGAATGAGGCCGAATCTAGAAACAAAGAAACAAGGGAAATCGAGGTTTCCCCAAGTCAAGTTCTGTTTTGGGTACAACTGAACTATGTTTGACAGAGTTACTTCTCAAATGTTCAGCATGAGACTTTTTGCCATGTAAATGAACTCCGTCACCAGGTTAGAGGTCAAGATTTTGCATTTGGTATAAAGATGTGTTTTGCACATCTAACCTATTTATGCATCTTTCTCCTTGATCTGAAGCTTATAGGTTCAAATTTGAATTAATACAAGCTGTATGACATTATGGCTCATTTACATCATTATATTAACTAAATCTGCATAGCTTGTACAGAAAAAAGTATATTAAAAGTAGTTACAGTCGTATTGCTGCTCTATTGAATAAGCAGTGGTGATTGGATAAAGAATTATTAAAAAAGAAAGGAACGTCTTTTGTTTATTACATGGGTGTTTGACCATATACGTTAACAATTATGCCACACTTTTTCCAGAAAGATTTGACTGAATAGAAATATTTGATATAAAAGCATTGTTTGGTTCATTGTTTGTGCTTAGGGGAGTATGGTAAAGTTTCAGTTTTATAACCTTGATTTCCTTTAAGTATTTGACAACATTGAATGTGTTTTCAAAAGTAGAAATTCAGTCAACTTCAAATGAAAAGAAGCTTTCCAGACCAGCAAATTATCCAGCTAAAAGTGCAAGCCCAATAAATTCAAACTTTAAACAATATCATCAAAAGCCTACTGAAACACAGAGTCAAACTGTGAATTACAAAGTACAAAGAAATGAAACTTCTGTAAAATCTCTAAACGAGGAAACCCATGTCAAATCTATCATCAGTGTGAGTGAAGATGATAGCTATGAAATTAACAGTGATACAACAAGTCTGTCACATTCATGTATCAGCAGCAGTCCTAAATCAGTAATATCTCGTTCTTCAACTACAGAAAAATGTGATTTCTCAGTACAGTGTGACCTTCAAGAGGTTTTAAACATGAACTACAGCAAAAGCCAAGACACTGATATTCTTAATCTCAAATCGGAAAATGAAAAACTTCAGTCAGTTATCAACAACTTAAAGGACAGACTCTCAGAAAATAAAACATCTAATAGTGACCAAAATGCTAAAATCTTAATACTTGAAGAGGAAATGTCAAAACTAAAAATTACAAATCAGTCCTTAAAACAAGAAAATAAAGCATTGCGTGAAAAGGCCTCTGCAAAACAAATAGAACAAGACTGTATCAACACACTCCAGACAGACGTATTATCAATAAAAGAACAATTCGAGGAACTTGCAAGCTCACTTGACCTTGTGAAAAACAGAATAGAGAATGCGCCATCAAAAACAGACATGAACTCACTCCAGCATGAAATCCATCTTCTAAGGAAAGAACTTGTCAATGATGGTGGTACTCAAAATGAAATATCAACAACAGTCCAGACTGCGAACCAAAACACAAAAGACTTTGTCACATCATCAAATAATACAAAGTCATTATCACCATCAAAGCCGTGCCAAAAACCAGTTGACACAGAAAAAAATTCATCTACACCTGGAAGAAGCACAAATCCAACAACAAAGAAATATGAGGTACTCATCCTTGGGGATTCAGTAACAAAGGGACTAATACGAAAGAAAATGAGCTCACAACAAGTAAATGTAAGCATAAAATCAACCAGTGAAGCCACTATTCAGGACATAAATAAGATAATAACTCACAATAAAACACAGACAAAAGAAGCTGATATAATCGTCCTACACACAGGCATTAAAAACATCTCAAATGCGAACTCACCTCAGTCCATATGTGAAGATTTTACTAATCTAGTTACTTCCATACAATCAGCAAACCAAAATGTGAAAATAGCTGTATCATCCATTCTTCCAAAAAGGAGAGATTTATTATCAAAAAAAAATATTGATGAAGCAAATAGTTTGCTAGAAAAGCTTTGCAAGAACAAAGGATTCCTCTTCCTAGATAATAGTAGCGCATTCATGAAATATGATAAGGTAAATCAGAATCTCTACTATGATGAAGTACAGCTAAATAAAGAAGGTTCAGCTATATTGGGAAGGCAAATTAATGCAGGCATTAGAAAAATTCTTGGGATTAATAGTTACAGTTCCAGACAACAAGAAAACAATTTCTCTACAGAACGTGTAAATTTTCGGAATGCCAACATCTGGCATGGATATGCTCGGCGACATCAACATCCCCAACAAAGATTCCGAATGTATCAGGGACCCTGGGATCCCTGGCCAAGGACAACAAGGATGGGACCACACCAGTTTTACTAAATGATGATCCTGATGAACCTGTACTGAACATTACTGATCAAAACCAACAAATAACAAGAGGGCCATGATGGCCCTGAGGTCGCTCACCTGTATATAGCCCCCCCCCCCAATTCTTACCCAAGGGCTTTTATTTGTTTATTTGAACAAACTTGGTAGATACCCATAAGAAGATGTTTCATGATAAACATCTAAGTTCTAGCTCATTGGGTTTTTTAAAAAAGATTTTTTAAGTTTTACTATACACATATAGTTAAAAACAATGACACCCCTGGGGCAGGGCCAGTTTTGACCCCCAGGCTTTTATTTGAAAAACCTTTGTAGATATTTACTTAAAGATGTTTTATGCTTAATATCTAAACTCTAGCTATTTGGGTTTTTTCAAAGAAGATTTTTAAGTTTCTGCTATACACATATAAGGAAAATCAATGACCCCCTGGGCGGGCCAGTTTTGACCCCAGGGCTTTTATTTGAACATATTTGGTAGACACCCATTAGAACATGTTTCATGCTAAATATCTTAGCACTAGCTCTTTGGGTTCTTTAAAAGAAGATTTTTTTAAGTTTTTACTATATGCATATAGGGAAAATCAATGACCCCCTGGGGCGGGGCCAATTTTGACCTAAGGGCTTTTATTTCAACAAACTTGATAGACATTCACTAGAAGATGTTTCATGCTTAATATCTAAGCTCTAGCTCTTAAGGTTCTTTAAAAGGAGATTTTATAAGTTTTTACTATATGCATATAAGGCATATCAATGACCCCCTGGGGCGGGGCCAATTTTGACCCCAGGGCTTTTATTTGAACAAACTTGGTAGACATTCACTAGAAGATGTTTCATGCCAAATATCTAAGCTCTAGCTCTTACAGTTCTTTAAAAGAAGATTTTTAAGTTTTTACTATATGCATATAGGGAAAATCAATGACCCCCCGGGACGGGGCCAATTTTGACCCCAGGGCTTTTATTTGAACAAACTTGGTAGACACTCACTAGAAGATGTTTCATGCCAAATATCTTAGCTCTAGCTCTTACAGTTCTTTAAAAGAAGATTTTTTAAGTTTTTACTATATGCATATAGGGAAAATCAATGACCCCCTGGGGCGGGGCCAATTTTGACCCCAGGGTTTTTATTTGAACAAACTTGGTAGACATTCACTAGAAGATGTTTCATGCCAAATATCTAAGCTCTAGCTCTTACAGTTCTTTAAAAGAAGATTTTTTAAGTTTTTACTATATGCATATAGGGAAAATCAATGACCCCCCGGGGCGGGGCCAATTTTGACCCCAGGGCTTTTATTTGAACAAACTTGGTAGACACTCACTAGAAGATGTTTCATGCCAAATATCTTACCTCTAGCTCTTTGGGTTCTTTAAAAGAAGATTTTTTAAGTTTTTACTATATGCATATAGGGAAAATCAATGACCCCCTGGGGAGGGGCCAATTTTGACCCCAGGGCTTTTATTTGAACAAACTTGGTAGACACTCATTAGAAGATGTTTCATGCCAAATATCTAAGCTCTAGCTCTTATGGTTGTTTAAAAGAAGATATTTAAAGATTTTTCTTTCGGTTGCCATGGCAACCAGAGTTCTGTATGGAATTAAATTCTTTGAACAATTTTTAAAGGTGACCACCAAAGGAACATTCCTGTGAAGTTTGGATGAAATTGGCTAAGTGGTTTATGAGGAGATGTCATTTAAAGCAAAAGTTTACGGACGGACGGACGACGGACGGACGGACGCCAGACGAAAAGCGATCACAAAAGCTCACCCTGTCACTTTGTGACAGGTGAGCTAAAAAACCATATTAAACAAATTTCTGAAAATCTAAATTCTATGGAATATGATGAAAGAACAGATTTGCCTCATCAAACTTTGAGTGAAATAACATTCGACAAAAAAGGAATTAACTTTTTTCATTTAAACATTCACTACCTGTACCCTAAACTAGATGATATCAAATATTTAGTTGACAAATATCCGGACATTGACATATTAGGTCTACAAGAAACTTTCCTAAGTGATGTTTTTGCTGACTCAGAAATATCTTTAAACAATTATCAACTCTTTAGACGTGACAGAAAATCAAATGGTGGTGGACTTGTTTTGTATGTTAAAAATTCATTACCATGTGAACTAAGATCTGATTTACAATCTGAAAATATTGAATCAATTTGGCTCGAAATGAAACTTGAAAAGCAAAAACCTTTTTTGGTAGGTTACATTTATAGGCCACCTTCATCATTAACTTCATGGAATGATAACATTGAAGAAATCCTTGAAAAAATATTTGTTGAAACAAAAAGAAATAATTCTTTTGGCGATTTTAACTTTAATTTTGGAACTACAGGTTTAAATAACTCAGCATGGAATAATATTATAAATACATTTAATCTGTCACAACTTATAACACAGCCTACAAGAGTTACATCAACATCATCAACTATTATTGATCATGTCTATAGTAATCAATCACAAAATATATCATACATTACTGTCCCTATACTTTCTATTAGTGACCACTTTCCAATAATTTTCACAAAACGAACTATGAAAAATGTTAAAAAAGGTCCTATGCATCTTACAATCAAATACAGGTACTTAAAGAACTTCAATGCTGATAAATTTCTAGATGATCTGTCAAAACAACCGTGGTCCCTTATTGATATGTTTAATGATCCAGATGACGCTTTAGACACCTTTAACAAATTATTTTTAGAAACTCTTAATATACATGCTCCTTACAAACAAAAAAGAGTAAAGCATAAAAATCAAGCTGACTGGTTCAATGAGGATATAGCAAATGCAATACATAACAGGGACTATGCAAAAAAGAAAAATAATGTTGATAACTTCAAATATTGGAAATTAAAAGTGAAAAATCTCATTCATACAGCAAAAAAAGATTTCTTTAATTATGAGATAAACTCAAATAAGAAAGATTCAAAAAAACTGTGGAAAAACTTGAAAAACGTATCAGACAAAACAAATGTTCGACAAAATTCTTACATAAATGATCAGAATGGTTTACCGATAACTGATCCAAAATTAACAGCAGAAACCTTTAATACTTTCTTTGCAAGCGTATTTGAAAAAGCTGAAAATGTATCAGAAGGATTGTCACATGAACTGAAAACTGCTTTACAAGAATCGGTTAAATCCAAAATTCCAAATCAGTCAAATCAATTTGAAATCCCCTTTGTTGACTTGAGCTATGTAAATCAGAAACTGAATAGTCTTGATGTCACAAAAGCAACAGGCCTAGATGGCATTGGTGCAAAATTCCTAAAAACAGCAGCTAATGTCATAAGTAAACCTCTTTGTAGTATTATAAATTTAAGCATAAAAAGTGGAAAATTTCCAACTCAGCTAAAACAGTCAAAGGTAACACCAATTTACAAAAAAGGAACAAAGGTAGACAAAAATAATTATAGACCAATTTCAGTACTTCCTCTTATATCTAAAATAATTGAAAAACATGTATCAGACCACTTTAAGCTCTATTTAGAAACAAACAATTTACTTTACACTGCTCAATCAGGTTTCAGGGCACATCATTCATGTGAGACAGCTCTTACAAATATAATTGATAATTGGATCAGTGCTCTGAATGATGGCAAACTTGTCGGAACTGTTTTTCTAGACTCATCAAAAGCCTTTGATTTAGTGAACCACCAAATTCTTCTAGAAAAACTACCTTTCTATAATTTCTCTTCACATGCTATTAATTGGATAAGATCTTATCTATCAGACAGGTCACAAAAAGTCAATGTGTCTGGTGTTTTATCTGAACCAGCTGAAGTCGTCTCAGGAGTGCCTCAGGGCTCAGTCCTTGGGCCCCTACTATTTTTGATATACATCAATGACATCCATCTTCATGTTAAAAAGTCAACTACTGATATGTTCGCAGACGACACTTCTCTAACTTCTACGGGAAGTACTTTAAAGGAAATGAATGATAATCTTCAAACAGATCTTGATAGTGTTAGCACATGGTGTAGGCAAAATGCAATGATATTAAATGCACAAAAAACTAAGGCCATAAATTTCTCTATAAAAAATACTAAATAAAAAAATACCGATTCATCTACTCTGCACCTTCACAACAAAGAGATAGAATTTACAGACACTGAAAAACTTCTAGGAGTCCATGTTGACAAAAATCTTAAATGGAAAACACAAATTCAAAATACTATTAAAAAATGCAATTCACAGCTCTATTTGCTTCTCAGAATCAAACAGTACCTTGATCTCCACTCAAGAAAACTCTTTTTTAATGCTTATATTCTGCCACATATTGACTACTGTTGCACTATTTGGGGAAACTGCAGTAGTGAATTATTTACTTTCACAAATTGTCAACTTTCAAAAAAGAGCTGCAAGAATTATTTTAGACAAAAGTTTTGATACCCCATCAAATGTTTTATTCAAAGAATTAAACTGGATGTCTTTTGACAAAAGAATTATGTATAAAAAGGCAATCCTCATGTATAAATCTATAAATGAACCATCTTTTCCTGTTTATATGAAAAATAAATTCCAAACAGTAAATGACAAACATGACTTTAACTTAAAATCTATACAGAATGGAAAACTAACTGTACCTAAGCCAAAAACAGAATTTTTTAGAAAATCATTTAATTACTCTGGTCCTGTGGTATGGAACAACATACCAATACATGTTCGAAATTCTGATACCCTGAGGAAATTTCAAGCCTCCTATATCCAATGGCAATTTTCTAACTAATTGATTGTACATATTGTTTTCCAGAAACAATAATTTAATGTTTAAAATAAAAAGTATAATAAAAACTGTTATTAGAACAGCCCTATAAATGTCTAATTTCTTCAACATTGATCTACTTTTTTGTACTTTCATGCTGAAGTTATGAAAAATGTCACTTCTTATAATGTAAGAAGAAAAAAATGTTTACTTATTTATTGTATTGATATGATGTTTATAATGTACATATTTTGTTGTCTAAATGTTGATTGTGATTGTATTTTATATTGTTTTGTATATACTGAGGCCCGCATGGAAGATCGGGAAACTGAATGTGTTAGCCTCATTAAATAAAGTCGTTACTTACTTACTTACTTACTTACTATTGCCTGTTTGCTACTTCATTTAGGGTTGCTTTTTTTGTGGCATTCAGGGTGGATTTTCTAGTTTTCTCTTGTGACAGGTCATGGATATGTCAGAAGACGAACTGAAGTTACTAGCTGATCATATGGGACACTCGATTTCTATTCACACTTAAGTATACAGACTACAGACGTCCATTCTTGAAAGAACAAAAGTTGCAAGGGCTCTCTTTGCCCTAGAAGATGGAAACTTGAGAAACTTTAGAGGAAGAGCTTTATCTTCAATTCCAATTGAAGGTATCTTTCTTTATGCATAACATACAATTACAATTTTTATACGCCTGTCGAATGTGAAGGAAGAACTACTGCTTATCGTGTCACTCTCGAGTCCGTTCCTGGAACCACCCAGTACTGAGCAATGAGGATTAAGTTTCTTGCTCAGGAAAATAACCAAGTTCCTTGACTGGGTTTCGAACCACAATCGCTAGATTACTAGTCAAACGTGCAAACCACTCAACCACTCCACTCCTCCCAATTATTATTTTGAACTGTAACTCAAGTTAAGTCTGCACCAGTGAATAGAATAAGTTATATATAATAGTATATTACTTGTTTGTAATTGTAGAGTTTGACTCGTTTTATAATAGGGGCCCCATATTTTACTAAATGACCCCCTACTTCAAAGTCTGTGGGCCAGTTTGGCCCCCATTTAGCAAATTCTAGATTGAACACTGCTCTTGCATATTCAAGGATTTACCTAAATGTCATTTCAATAAAATTTGAGTGTGTCATTATTTAATTGGACAAATGATTGAGTTGAAAATGTTCAGATAAGTCATCAAGTTATACGAGTGTGCAAGCATTGCTTTTGTTATGAAGGTATTTCAGTATTAATACCTGATTTTTGCCTTCAATGATCATCTTTTGTGTTTACTGGCTTACACATAATAGTATAGTAATTGTCTTATTATAGACCTTGTTTGCTGTGGAAGTGAACCAATAAAATATGAATGATACTTATTTCTTCAGAATTGCCAGAACCAGAGCAACAAGATGAAAATGTGGATGTAATTGAAGATGAAGTAGTAGATGCAGACAGCTCAGTTGGAAATGTTATGGATTATGGAGAAATAGATGCTTATGATTCTGACTCTGAACCTGCAAAATATGACAATGTGAAGAAGACTTCATCTAGAGGTAAACATTTGATAACTTTAAGTTATATGGTTTTCAACTTGGCAAAGTTCCCTATTTTTTATGCCGCCCTTCGGCGGCATATAGTTTCCGCACTGTCCGTCTGTCCTTCCATCCGAACATGTCTTGTCAACGATTCCCATCCAAAACTGCAGGAGGGATTTCATTGAAACTTCACAGGATTGTTTGTCTAAGCCTAGTTGTGCATAGTAACTTATTTTCTGGCTGGAATTTTTCATTGCAAAGATATGCCCCACAACTGTAAATTTCATGTAAAATAATCTTGTCCGTGCTTCATCTCCTAAACCACTGGAGGGATTTTATGACACTTCACAGAATTGTTTGTTAACATGCCTAGTTGTCCATGGAATTTCTTTCCTGATGAAAATTTTTCATTGCAAGATTATGCCACCTTCGCAGTCAATTTTTTTAGTAAAATAAGCTTGTCTGTGCTTCATCTCTAAAACCTCTGCATTGGATTTCACTGAAACTTCAGATGGTTATGGAGCAGAATTTGGGTCAAAAATCAAAATGGCTCATTGCCAAAATTATATGTTTATTTCATAATTAATTCTTATCAATATCATTTATGCCAATTCTCAATGTTGCAAACGGTAATGTACAAAGCCGAAATATTCCAATTGCAAACTTTTAACTGGTTCATGGCTTTTAACTAAGCCACGAAACGCTATGTGCCTTTCAGTAATTTTCCAAAGCTTATAAATGTAAAGAATGGTAATGACTTTAACGCATTCATGCCTCGTTTTATGCGTTAAATGAAGAAACTACCATTTCTAATCTGGTATAGTCTTCATACCGATGCTCCTTATCGGAAAAATCAATACTGAACTTTATAAACTACAATGTGCCAAACTGCAATTCGCTTACTGTATTTCGATTCCGAAACTGAACGAGTGCTAGCTCTACGACATAAATATTTTATTGTTATTTATGATTGTTTATCACATGTTTTAAGGAAACATTTTGATTTTGTATTATTCACATACATTTATATGCTACTATTTGAGTTTATTTCGTGCTTCGGAAATTAAAAGCGACAATACGAGTTATGTCCCTTATTTAGGAAATCGCCATTTACAGTCAGGTCAGTCAGAGGTTAAGGTCACCTTAGATGGTGCAGTGTTGGATATAAAAAGGAGATTTGAATTAAGACCAGCGGGATCAACATTTGGGCGGTATATTATGGTCTATTAACCTTCATTGCCAAAGAGTATAAAATTAATTTAGTGTTCAATTATAGTTAACTGCCAATTTCTCTATAAATCCACTTTATTTATAGAAACCCCACATTTTGTTGTATTTAAGTCTTCTATAGCAGCCCAATAGTGAAGCATGTCTGTTTCTGGAGAACCTGAAATTTGTGATTACATTAGGTGGCACTGGTAGTGTGTCTGTGTATGGCAGTGGTAGTGGAAAGGATGTAAAATTTAGATATTGTAAATCACCACTATGAATCATACTAAACGTATTTGTGATATTTCTTATTTCATCTACTGATGAATAACTGTAACATGTTGTTCTTTAATGTCTGATTCATTTTGAATTGATTTTGAAAATACTTTTCCAGAATAATAACCTGCTGACATTTTGTCCGAGAAATTTCTTTTAATAAAACTTGCTGCAAAACCAGGGTAAAGGTTAATATCTGTTCCAAACAATGTAGGTTTTCCAAGAAAGTGCACTTTCATAATCCTCTATAGTTAGGTTTTTAATATTTATCTCATTAGATTTGTAATACAGTTATGTTTTTCTATATTTAGGTACAAAGAAACGATGGTCAGCTGAAGAGGAAGACTGTCTTAATAAAGCCTTTGGGATACATATCCAAAACAAAAAAAATGTCTCTTCGTTTGAAATAAGAAAAGCACAAAAGCAGTACCCCATTTTACTGCAAAGGTCTGAAGCAGTCATACGCTCAAAAATCAACAAGACTGTGTTAGGAAAGTTAAAGAAACATTAAAATACGATGTGTAGATTGAAAATTATGTTATGAAAATAATATTAAAAAGAACTAACAAAGATGTTTGAAGCTGTGTGTAAAAATGACATTGAGTTTCATAAATTATATTGAATGTCATACATTACATTGATAAGTTGCACTCAGAGTCATTAGTTACCTTGAAAAGTGACATTCTTTATCAATGGTGACTTTAATAAGTTACATTGTGTTAAGTTTACTTGATGAGTTACATTAAGTGTCATATGTTACCTTGAAAGGTTACATTAAGTTTCATAAGTTACATTGATGGGTGACATTAAGTTTCATTTTTAAGTGGGTTAGTTACTTTAAGTGTCATTAGTTACATTGAAAAGTTGCATCGTCATTTGTGATTTGATAAGTTACATGAAGTGTCGAGTTTAATTGATGAGTTACATCAAATGTCATTTGTTACCTTGGAAAGTTGCATTAAATGTCATTTGGTTGTATTAAGTGTTATTTGTTACCTTGAAAAGTTGCATAAAGTGTAATTTGTTACTTTGTTAAGTTACTCATTTTTATGCCTCCGAAACTGGGGCATATTAAAATCGCACCGTCTGTCTGTCCGTCCGCTCTTAGGGGAGAGACATTGTGGGGTATTTCTTAAGTCTATATGGTATTTATGGGGTTAAAATCACATGTGGGGTCGACCCCACATGCTGATTGAGATTGATCGTTATTTTTGTCGTTCTGGGGTCTAGAAAAAAGACCCCACAAATTAAAACCTATTGTTGGTTGGACTCGGAGTACGGACAACACCGTAAATTCTACAAAAATTCCAAGGGAGACTAATCTTAGATGTTTTCTTATCACGTGATGCAAAACTAATCGAGTGCTTCGGCTTTTTCCATAGCCAGGGAGGTCATTTTGAGCATGCCCACTTCGCCGGCGCATGCACATGTGGAATAATGGCTGCCTTGTCAAGGTAAGAATTGCTTGTGCTGTTTTATTTTAATGTCAATATAAGTGCAACAGTTTGCAGAACTTGCCTTAAGACAGCCAACTACAGGTATATATTTGAATGTGTGATATTTTTCTTTTGCTATTTATTTTTTTGTACTTACAAAAAAAGTTAAAATGTTATTTAAAGATATGGTATGCCTTTTATAATGCATATTTTTTTGCCTGTTATTGACAGTGTGAAATCCCTGGCATTGTAAAATATGTTGAAAGTCTCTCATTCTACAGGATGTACTATGTGCAGGAAACAATTATTATTTTCTACTCTTTACTTCATCAAATACTACTTTAAATTACGAAGGGACTAAGAGTATTCGATCTGATTTTACACACTAATTATATTCCCAA
>NW_026858397.1:0-35996 GCF_026571515.1 Ruditapes philippinarum | reverse complement strand
TTTTAGTACCTGACTGATAAGATGCGCCCTCTAGTACTTCATTAGCACTTTCAATCCGGGGTTTTGTCTCTTAAAAATTAAGAAACGCACAAATTTTACTGATTGTGATAAAATCTCCACGAGAGTCAATTTGTCACATGGGAATTTTCAGCTATGCATAAATTATTACCTTGAATCCACTCCTAGCTACCTATCAAACTTCAAATTTTTAACAAGAACACCTAGTCCAATGATTCGCTGCCCAATTTTCCACTGTTGCGTAAGATTCTGGTCACTAAACACTTCAGCAGAATTACCACTTTGCACAGAATTGTCCGTTAGATAATTATGTTTAATTAAAATCCTTTCAAACTTCTTAATGTTACCGTTATTTGTTGTTTTGTTGTTTTCTTTTTGACGTACCGGCCACGATAGTTTCGCAAAGTGAGCGGCCATATTGCTTCTTGTGAAAACTGACGTCACAGTCGCTAAAAATAGGTTATACGATAAGTGGTGACAAAAGGCGAGGGTAGCTTCGGACCTTCTACGACGTTTCACGATTTTACCCGATATTTACCGATTTATTAGGGTCCGTAATCCTTAAATAAAATCTTCTAATGACAAATTAAGAAATGTTTAAACCAAATTACAGCAGAAAGTCGTTTCCCTTCATTTATGTCACCAGTCAGCAATTTGAGTGCTCGTTTTAATTTAAAACTCAATGTACACCCCCAGGTCAATGCCAGTATATCCATTGCCATTTCAAGGACAACCTCATTCTGTCTACTCAGGATGCTATGGTACCGTGTGTTTCGGGACTGAAAAGTCGTAAAGAGTAGACAAGGATCAGAACAGCACATGAGCTATTTTTATTACTACAAGAGTGTTTTAAAAGTCCTTTGCTTATAAACAGTTCATATTACTAATAACTTCCTGAAATTACTAATTTTAAAGTCTTTTAAAGACATAAAACGTAATAAACTATCACAATATCTTATATACATGTACATAGAGAATAGTATTTACCTAGTACGTTTATAATATGTTACAAAATGAGATTCAATTAGTGAAACAAAGGGAAATCACTCTGTTAATAAGTAAAGGTATAAGGCAATTTTCGTCACAATTCTGTTGATTAAAAAATATATTTAGAAACAATTTAAAATAATAAAATTGGGATTCATATTGTTTCGATGTGTGTTAAACATTAAACTGCTCTAAATTAAAAAGACAAAATCTATTGCAAATTATAATGCTGACCTATAGACCAATGCTTTTGACATCGACATCTAAATATACAATTTAAGGTCAGTCCATCGTATTGTTACATGGCCAGAGATTGACAGAGAAAACCGTAAAATTCAATGGGACATGAGGTGATTGGAAACAATTGGGATGTTTTAAGTATGAACATTAATTAAATCGAGTTGACCTCTTAGCTCCTCTTTGACGTCATTTAAAAAGACAAATTACTACTCCAATACAACAATGCCATTTCATTCTCCTAAAAAGGTCACCTCTTTAGCACGAAAACATGAATATAATGACCATTTCTCAAAACACAAGTGTATGGGAAAATCAATACGATAGTCCTGCGACTTGAAATACGGGGACGGGCGACTTGCGCTTATCAGTCACTATGAAAGTGTTCAATTGAAAACGACCGCGGTAAGCGTAGTGTTAAAACGCCGTTGTTACGATACATGCCGGACCTATTTTGTGTATTTCGGTCGACCAGCAATGAAAATTAGAAAATTATACGTAGTCGTTTAAAAATATGCTATTAGATAACTAATAGGGATTTTTTAGTTAATCATGTAGTTTGAATATATCAATCAATATGAAACAGATAAAGAACAATAATGGCCTTTAAGTTTTCTCACATTTAATTATGAAAGAAATAGGAGATTTTGTAAAAACATTAGGTTCAGCAATAACTTATGATAGTGGAATGTTGTGGATTTTGTTGCAAAAAGTAGTGTCGATTACCATTCTTTCTAATTTTCTATTGAGAATTATTTTAAATGTTATTAAAGTCTACAGCTTCTATGAACAAATACAAAAATACTAGAAAGCCCTAACACCACGGCTTTGGTGAGATTGACTGTATTCCCTGATTGTAGAACAGACATGGTTTTCCGTTTAGAACTACTTAAAAGGCGTGGGTTTGAACAAGTTGAATCTCTTTCAACAGGTTAGAAAGGGGGCTTAGGTTTCTGATAATATCAAGTAGACAGGCCTATCACCGTGAGTTTGGTCATCTTGAATGCATCCGCTAATGCTAGAACCGGTCTCATTTTTCCGATGAAATCAACTAGAAAGCCCTATCACCATTGGTTTGGGCAGCTTGACTGTAGTACCTGAGGTTAGAACTGGGCTTGGTTTTCCGTTGAAATCTACTAGTAAGCCCTATCACCGTGGGTTTGGTAAGCTTGACTGTATTCCCTTAGGCTAAAATCAGACTTGGTTTCCGGTAAAAAGTACTAGAAAGGTCTTTCGCCGTGGGTATGGTCTGATTGCATAAATTCTCAAGGGTTAGAAAAGGGCTGTGTTTACCGTTAATATAAAAAATGACAGTGCTAGCTTGGTTTTCCGTTGAAATCTACTAGTGAGACCTATCAACGTAGGATTGGTGCAATGAAATTTATTCCCTGAGGTAAGAACTGGCGTTGGTTTTCCGTTAAAATCTACTAAAGAGCCCGATCATCGCGGGTTTGATCAGTTTGACTTTATTCGCAGAGGCTTACATTGAGCATGGTTTTACGTTTAGAACTACTTAAAAGGCCTATTACCGTTTGTTTAGTCAGATAGACTGTAATCCCTGCTAGAAACGGGCTTGGTTTTCTTTTGAAATTTACTAGAAAGCCCAATTACCGTAGGCTTGGTCAGTCTGACGTCATTCCTTGAGGCTAGAATCGGGGCATAGATTTCCTTTCAGAAATACGAAAAAGTCCTTTAACCGTGATTTTGGTCAGCTTAACTATATTCCCTGAGGCAAGAACCGCACTTGGTTTCCGTTCATAACTACTTGAAAGACCTACACGTTGGATTTGTCAGCTGGACTGTATTCCCTAAAATTACAAATGAGCTTTGTTTTCAGTTAAAATCTACTAGGAAGCCCTATCACCGTGGGTTTTTTCAGTTTGTTTGTATTCTCTGAGGCTGAAACCGGGCTTAGTTTTCCGTTTATATGTATTAGAAAAGCCTTTCACCGTGGGTTTGGTCAGATTGAATGTATTACAACAGGTTAGATAAGGGCTTGGATTTCCATAAAATCTAGCAGACAAGCCAATCACCGTGGGTTTGGTCATCTTGAGTGTATCCCCTCATGCTCTAATCGGCCTTGGTTTTCTGTTGAAATCTACTTGAAAACCCTACCACTGTGAGTTTCGCCTCCTTGGATTTATTCCCTGATGTGAGAACTGGCGTTTGTTTTTCGATAAAATCTACTAGAAAACAAACGTGGGTTTAGTCAGCTTGACTGTATTCCCTGAGGTTAGAATTGGCGTTGTTTTTCGTTAAAATACTTGAAAACGATATCACCGTCGGTTTGGTTAGCTTGGCTGTATTCCTTGAGATTAGAACTAGGGTTTGTTTTCCGTTAAGAACTGCAATGCTCTAGAAAGATCTCTCACAGTGAGTTTGGTCAGATTAAATGTATCCCCAAATGCTAGAACCGAGCTTGGTTTTCCGTTGAAATCAACTAGAAAGCCCTCCCACCGTGGCATTTGTCAGCTTGACTGTACTCCCTGAGGTTAGATCTGGGTTTGGTTTTGTAGTGAAATGTTCTAGAAAAGCCTATCTTCATGGGTTTGGTAAGCTTGACGGTATTCTCTGAAGCATAAACCAGGCCTGGTTATCTTTAATAACTATTAGAAAAAAAATGGAAAATTTTATAGTAAACCTTCGTACATTCATTATTGTGTAAATAGATCATTGCACATTGTACATATTAATTATTCTAAAATTAGATATTGTATTCAGTATCAAACTTGATCACAATTTAAAGATTTCTGTATCAGAACTAGAATTGTATTTTGTATGTTATGTTATAAAATTTACGCGGTAACATGAATTCGCGACGCAACAGATTGGCGAATAAGAGCGATAATTAAAACCTCGTGAAAAATACTGGATTTACAGTACTTAAAAGGCTATCACCGTGGGTTTTTTTTCATCTTAAATGTATTCTCTAATGCTTGATTCGGGCTTGGTTTTCCTTTGAAATCAAATAGACCACACTTTCGCAATTGGTTTTGTCAGCTTGACTGTATTCCCTGATGCTAGAACTTGGCTTGGTTTTCCGTTCAAATCTACTAGAAAGCCATATCCTCGTGGGTTTGATCGGCTTGACTGTATTCCCTGAGGCTAAAACCGGGCTTGCTTTTCCGTACTAGAACAGCCTATCACCGTTGGTTTGGTCATGTATTCCCAAAGACAAGAATAGAGCTTGGTTTTCTATTAATATCAAGTAGACAGCCCTATCAGCTTGGGTTTGGTCATCTTGAATGTATCCCCTAATGCTAAATAAGGGCGCTTGGTTTTGCGTTGACATTACTAGAAAGAAAAATCACCGTGGGTTTGGTTAGCGTGACTGTATTCCCTGAGTTTACAACTGCCGTTGGTTTTCTGCAGAAATATACTTAAAATCCCTATCACCTTGGGTTTGGTCAGCTTGAACTTATTCCCTGAGGTCAGAACTGGCGTAGGCTTTGCGTTGACATCTACTACAAAAGTCTATCACTGTGGGTTTGGTAAGCTTGACTGTATGAACTAAGACAAGTACTGGGCTGGGTTTTCCGTTAATAACTACTAGAAAGTCCCATCACCGCGGTTTGGTCAGCTTGAATCTATTCCTTTGGGTTAAAATATGATAAACAAGATCAACAATGAAAGGCGGCGATCATTGAACAACCCATCAACAGGAACCAGTGATAAGGAGCCCAGGTGGACCCCAAACAAAACAGGACAGGACACAAGGCAGAGCACGGACAGACTAATCACTAAAATGATACGTAAGAAGAAATAGTCTGTATCTGATAAGGAATTCATAGAAAACAAATAAATGATTGAATGATAGGCCCACAAAGTCAAAGGGCACAAAGTAAGGGGATAGGAGATTTGAATAAGCGGGGTGTAAATTTAAACTGGGCTTGATTTTCCGTTGAAATCTACTAGAAGGTCTACTAAAAAAAGTCTACTAGAAATCTCCGTTAGAACTGGCGTTAGTTTTCCGTTGAAATCTACTAGAAATGGGTTTGATAAGCTTGACTGTATTTCCTGAGGCAAGATCCGGGCTAGGTTTTCCGTTATTTGCTATTAAAAAGGTCTATAAGCATTGATTTGGGCAGCTTACCTGTAATCTTCGAGGCTAGAACCTGACATGATTGTCCGTTAATAACTATTAAAAGGGCCTATCACAGTGGGATTCGTGCACTTGACTATTCCCTGAGGCTAGAAGCGGGCTAGGTTTTTATTGAAATCTACTAGAAAGGGCTATCCTCTTGGGATTGATCAGTTTGACTTTAATTTCTGAGACTAGAACCGAGTATAGATTTCCGTTTAGAACTACTAAGGATGTCTATTAATGTGGGTTGATCACATCCGTGTTACTTGTGCCGTGTGGCGGCTGTAAAAAGTCTCCCCGTACATTTAATCAATGATGTTATATTTTCGATCCTTGAAGATCGTTCAGCACGACATTATTGTTGTGCTTGTGGTATTTTTTGTTTCAACTTTTCGGCATTTTCTAGTTGGGTGGTTCCAATATTCCTACTTGAATAATGTTGAATCACCCTTAGGATATGTTGCCTGCCTTTTAAATTTGCCTTTTGACGTCTTATCTGTGATACGCAGGCTTCATAACCTCTGATCCCCTTTCAAAATTCCATTTTATTTAGTTCCGCCCATTGTTTTCTCGTTTAGGGCACACGCTTTTTATAACTTGGGGACCATACGCCGCTTTTCATGGAATGGCACTTACGTGTCACATTGAAGGTTCCATGATAACCGCCGTATGAACACATCTGCGGATGTTTCTAAATTCAAAATTTTACTATTTCACGTTTAAATGTTGAATTCTGCTTAAGCCGGTGCTAGGGGGCGTGGACGGTAACTTGCACTTTCCAGTACCGTCAATGAACAGGCTCAATCAAACCGAGCCTGCAACATTTTCAATTTTGCCGTGTTGGGCTTTCTTTAGGGATTCTGTATTTATCTATTTTGTCAGCTTGAATGTAATCCTTGAGGGAAGAACCGGGCTGGGTTTTCCGTTAATAACAACTAGAAAGCCGTATTACCGTCGGTTTATTCAGCTTGACTTTCTTCTCTGAGGTTAGAACTTGGCTTTGTTTTCCGTTGAAATCTATGAAAGTCTTACACCGTGGGTTTTGTCAGTTTGACTTTATTTCCTGAGTCTAGAATTGGTCATGGATTTCCTTTTAAAACTACTAAAAAGGCCTATCACCGTGGGTTTGGTCATTATTACAATAATCCTTGAGTCTAGAAAGAACCAGGCCTAGTTATCCGTGAATATCTACTAAAAACGCATATCATCTTTGGTTTTGATAGCTTGACTTTATTCCTTGAGGCAAAACCGGGCCTTGTCTTCCGTTAATATATACCAGAAAATACTATCATTGTCGATTTGTTCAGCTTGGTCAGGATTAGGATCAGATCAGGACATCGTTTTGATTTTAGAACTATTAGAAAGGTTTATCACCGTGTATTTGGTCAGCTTGACTGTATTTCCTGAGGTTATTACCAGGAAGGTAGATCCGTTAGGATCTAATAATTTTTCATTACTTAAGCAGATTGTCATGGGTGGTGTGAGAGTTGCGTTCATTCTGCGTCGAATTTCCTTGTTGATCTTGTTCATCATATTGATTGTATTATCTACAGCTAGAACCAGGCTTGGTTTTATGTAAAGACCTAGCAGAATGACCGTGCGTTTGATCAGCTTAACGGTATTCCCCGAAGCTAGAACCGAATTTGATTTTCCGCAAAGATCTTTAAGGTAGCCTGTATACCGTTGGTTATGTTAGCTTGGCTGTGTTCTCTGACGCTAACACCGGGCTTAGTTTTCCATTTAGAAATACTGGAAGGGGCTATCACTGTTGACTGTATCCCTGAGGCTAGAACCGGGTTTGACTTTTCTTACAAACTGCATTGTAATAGAAATGACTGGGTTTTGTCAGTTTGACTTTAATTCCCTGACGCTAGAATACGTATGGATTTCTGTTTAGAACAACTAAAGAGGTCTATCACCGTGGGTTTGGTCAGCTCGACTGTATTATCTGAGGCTAGAAAAGGGCTTGGTTTTCCGTTAAGATCTACAAGAATGGCCTTAAGCTATTTGTTTCTAGAGTCGGACTTGGTTTTCCGTTAAAAATACGGGAAAATCCTATCACCGAGGGTTCGGTCAGTTGACTATATTTCTTGAGGCTGGCTATATTTCGCAAAACCCCAGTCACACTAGAGCTTACGATTACTTGTGACCACCGGCGACTTGTAAAACTGACGATCATCAGCGGTTGTCTGCGACCGAAACCTTTTTTGCGCAGATAAATTTACTTTTGCTAGTATCGTAAGACAAGTCATCATTGACAATCGCACGACATGTCATAAGTAAACGTACGATGGTCTCAAGATTGCCTGTGATTACTTTCGACTACCCGTGACATAACATGCGATCACCTATAACTTGTCGTACGACCATCACACGATTACTAAAGACTACTTAAGATTATCAGTGACTAGTGGCAATTTGTAAAGACTGTCGTAAGATTGTCGCACTTCCGAACGACCATCGTGCGACAGCTTTAAGACCTTATAAGATTACTAGCGACCTGTTTGGTCGCAAGGAGGCTTTTGTGCAAGCTCAAAAACCTCTCTACGACTGAAATTGGTCATAAGATAACCTGCGACTGTCAAAGATCATCGATGACCGTCGTAAGACGTTTTAAAGATTGTCCGCGACCAGAGGTCACTGGTGATTGTGAACTGGTCTTCACTGGTCGTAAGCTCTAATGTGACTGGGGCTTTACGATCTACTGGAGAGACCTATCACAGTGGGTTTGGGCACCTTGACTGCATTCCAAGATGCTAACACCGTTTTTGGTTTTTCGTCAGGAACTCCTAGGAAGACCTATCACCGTGGGTTTGGTCAGCTTGAGTATACTAGTTTTCCTTGAGGCTAGAACCTAGCATGGATTTCTGTTAAGAACTACTAGAAAGACCTATCACCATGGTTTCGTTATCCTGACTTTATTCCCTGGGGCTACAACCGGGCTTGATCTTGATAAATCTAGAGATTTATAGTTTTAAAGTAACTGTAGTTTTAAAGTAACTGACTACCTTCGACTTAAGTTAGAGTATAGTATTTCAATGCATACTACTTACTAGAAGAAATACTTAGCTTTTTGCAGCAAAGTCAAAGAATATATACCTCACATAAACATTTTTGAAGGAAATATTTTAATAATAGTGTGCCATGATGATGCCGGCTCGCCACGGCGAGCCGGTATTACGATAGGATTTTACTGAGAAACAACCTAAAACTCCGAATCAATCCAAAAATTTAATCGAAGCTTAGCTTCCAGCTTTCTACAAGATTTATTTATCAGGGCTAGGATCCAAAATTATTTAGCCAATCAAATTTGATCTTATATAGCGTCAAAAACCTTCAATTTTCACGCCATTTTTAAAAAGCAGCAAGTATTGTTTTGAGCGCAAAGATATTTGTTTTCATGGATTCTTTTCAGTAAATCATATTTACACTGACTTTTGATTTAGCGATTTCACCAGTCCTGTTTACTCTGTAGTAAGTTTTCGTTTGGTTAATTAACATAAACGACATCTGGTTCTGTGCATTTTTTTCTTTTTCCTTTTTTCCGTTCATTTTATCCTTTCCGGTATTTAGTGTATGTATTTACTGGCCGGGATCCGGGACGCCCGGGATCCGGGATCGTATACGATAATAAGGGAAAAAACTAATAAACTATATTTGTGTTGATTATTGTCGTAATGAAAGGCCATTAAACGTTAAGTTTTTTTATTGTATGTAATGAAAGTTAAATTGATTTAACTTAGAATATAGATATATTTAGAGCTATTTATTAACAAAATCACAATACTTATAATTATATGCCTAATTAATTGGAAAAATCAAAGATTATATTCTTGAATTGGTCAAATCCCGGGATCCCTATATACGATCCCAGCTTTTCTGAAAACAATATTCTTGAACTGTCCAATTCCTTGGATCTCTTAATTTTTTAATATGATTCCGGCTTTTCTGAAAACTATATTCTTGAACTGGTCAATTTCCGGGATCCTATTTTTTTAATAGGATCCCGGCTTTTCTGACAACTTGTGTTTACTTTAGGACTTGTATCTGTCACTTATTCCAATACTAAATAACATATTACAACTTAATTTCGTATAAAGAGACATTTTTATGAATTCTATCTATCTATTTTTTTCTGGTCAAGGTCAACAGGCCATATAGTAAATGTGCATAGACATAGGGACTTCATTCTATCTGTTTACATCTTCATATATACTCATATTCCTCTTTGTTAAACTGAGAGAACTGGCTTCCTTAACTTTATATGTCACTTTTATTTTGATGTTCGCTGAAGTCTTTTCAGCTAACAGAACTGTCATTTTTACATTTAAACACGCCCCTGGAAAGAAATTACGAAGCGAGTCGCTACTAGCTTTTTAAAAGCTAACCTTGTAATAGAACTATGGTAATATTGAACTGTTTCGTGTCTAATGAAAAGAAGAGAAAAATAAGTTGAGATATATATGTTTATAAAAGTATTTCTAAATATAAATGCATACATTTTTAATCATAATATGCATTAATTAAACAATTAATACATAACGATTGTATTTATTGTACGGAATAAAGAGAACGCCCATGACATTTTGTTACTTATTAAATAGGGTGTCTATTAGAATTTTGCCGCTTTTTTCTATAGTAACTCTCTTGGTGATTCCATCTACAAGAGAGTGTATCAAGCTATATTTTGCTACCTTCAATTCACAAACATTCTTGTGAAAATGTATTAAGAGTTACCATTCTAAAAAGCATATATGAAAGAAATATATTTGTATGATAACTTTTGAGCGAATAACGCATGCACGAATTCATGGGAGAAATGTTAAAATCATTAAATAGCAGCATAATATTTTGTTCTGGAATATTTTATTCTGTTCATGTGTACACTGTTCATGTTTATTAATTTACAGAGACATTCTATGTTAAATCTCTTCCGAGGATCAACTATAAGACAAAGAAAAAAACAACATAACTTTATTATTGTTTTCTTAATTTAGTAAAACGGATATATTTCATTACGTATTGGTAGAGTGACTATGACCTGGAAAGTCTGATAAAAAATCGAGTAGGTGGGACAGTCATTGCAACAAGCATATAGCTTTAATTCAGTAAGTGTGTTAAGTGTATCCATTTTATAGTTTTAAGAACTTTATATATTTTATAGCTTTTTTAACAATGCACAATAGTATCGTCGATTTTCATTTGAAAATTATGAATTGTATGTATAATTTATGTTTTTTGTAAACAAAGCTGTAACAAATATTTTGCTTTATTCTAATATAAGAATGTTTCCTAGACAGTGTCTTTCCGTTGTTTTGTCCTTACAGTTAAGCCTTATCCAATTGTTTTCTTGTTCAATTATTAATTGATACATATGTTGATATGTCCGTCCCTTCTTTTTCCCCCCTTGTATCCGCACCCATATTCAACTCGGTGCCAATCTACGTGCAATGCCGGTTTCCCTGGGTTATATTGAGTGCAGCTGTGTATGTTGCCTTTCTTTGTTGATTATTTTTCTACGCTATTATTCTTATTCTTACAATAGATATAAACAGTCATGCAAATATCGATGTATTATTATACTTGTACAACCTTTAATCTCATATTAACATGATACAAGACAACAGCTTGCGGCAAGTACCGACTTAACTTTTTTAAGTACAGTTACTTATTAAAATATATATATAACTATCTTAAAAAGTTAGTAATCTTAATTTATAATGATTTATTTCTTAAAAATTGCTATATTCTTGCCATAAAGACTGTGATCTGAATTCTTTTTACTATAAACTGTTTAAGATCGTATTACCTTGTTATAGTAAAATTATCCAACATTATATGATATCTTTTCTAAACTAAAATGATTAAAAAATGTTAAAACTTGCCTTGGAAGTTACTTGCATCAAATCTTCTTATGTTGCATAAATGGCATTTAACATATCGTGGTAAAAGGGGTTAAAGTCCTATATCAAGTTTAAATAATGACCCTAGGGGCAAGGGGCAAAATTTGACCCCGCCCATGGGGTTACTTCACTTCAACAGAAATATGAATTATATCACAGATTTAACATAGAAATCAAAATTGAACACACATACTTTCAGAAGCATATTTGTTCAAATTCAATAAGTTGTTAGCGCTTGCCCAGATCTTGCGATGTGATATCCCGGTAGTAAAGGCCATATACGTAACAGGTTTCTTTTTAATTAGTCGCTGTACAAATAAAAATGAAAAATGTTTACAGAATATCTGTGTTAAACAAATGAGTTTATTTATATCGTTTCTTGTTTTTAGCTGGATAAATTCCATTTATTATACTGGATATTTGGTTTAAATACGGGTATATAAAAGATGTTTGTTCAATTTAAATATTAAAAATAGTTTTGGGATTTTTTTTGTACATATTATATTAAACGTATATAAAATTATTGACAAAGTAACATATGGTTCATATCTCGGATGAAATAAAATTATAGTATAGCATACATTAAGAATGTCAGTAGAGTAAATGTGTTACATATAAATTAAAAATCAACACATTTTTATCATTCTGATCTCTTATATTAATTAATAGATTTTTATATGTAAAAGACACAGCAGAATGTCAGTTGAATGGTTCCAACTAATCGCATAATTATATATCATTTCTATTAACTGAATTCTTGGGAGGGATGTGGAATAATGTTTTTATCTATTATCAATATTAGTTTTTATTTTATTTTTTCGAACCACGTTTAAGGCCCGTTAATTTTCAAGAGAACGATACAAACATGATAATTTACATAGATAGTAAATGATATATAGGCATGTAAGTTTGTGATTTTAAGTACGAAATTTAATAGTAGTACAGTAAAGTGAAAGTGAAGTGAAGTTAAGTAAAGAGAAGTAAAGTTAGTTAGTTAGTTAGTTAGTTAGTTACTTAGTTAGTTAGTTAGTTAGTTAGTTACTTAGTTACTTATGTACTTACTGTTACATTATAATACTAGTTTTAAAACTGTGTCAACGTTTAAGTTATTTCAAATACCAGAATATAGAAAATCCACAATCTGATGTTTAGAAAATCAGCAAGATGGATGCAAACAGATGTCAAGCTTCTGTTAGGTAACAAACTTTTAAAACATTCATATACTTGTATTTATACATTAAAATATTCTTTAAAAAATCCAGTAACATATAACAAGCTTGCCACTTCAATCAAGTTATAAAGATAAAAACTATTATGTTTCGCTAAAATGACAAGTTAATTAATAAATAATTGAAAAATTCTCCATGTTCTAAAAGTGAACGTTGTATATTTTGGCTTAATACATTTTCTTTCTTTTAATACCGATAAATAAGTGTATGACATGAGTGTAAGCTATTTCGTTGTATTTTGAAGGTTTTCAAAGCCAGTCGATATCGTTTTCACATGGGTGAATGGGAGTGACCAAGCGTTCATCAATACAATGCTGCAATACCTACCAGAGTATGTGTGCTAATATTTTCTGAAAATGTGATGGGTATTTTTTAACATTTTGTTTAGGACACATTAAGCCTGGAACATCTTTTTTCTGTAAAGGAAAAAGAATACATTGCGAGCATGAAGTAAAGTTATCACGTGACAAAAGCAGTGTTACTTTATTTTAAAAGAAATGCAAGGGCTTATTTCAGAGTGCATTCATGCGTACATAATATGTTTAATGTATAACAAATAATGTAATACAGTCATATGGTCAATGTCAAAACTGTTTCCTCCCCAGGACCCCACCAAGCAAAAAGTTGAGAATTAACAAGTTAAATTGGCGGGGGCGCGGGGCGAAAACACGCTAATTAGCAGGGATGCGAGGCAAGATTTAAGAAATAAAACGGCGGGGTCGCGGGGTGTGAACACAAATGGCACAAATCAGCCACCATAAGTAATTGCTTTATAAAGAAAAGGCACATGTTTAACTGAGATTAAATGTTGTACCGTCTGATCTTGGTTTACACCAATCAAAATTCTTTTTTTTTTTTCCTAGAGATAATAAAAAGTGACAACTTTATTATATATATATATGTCACATCATCTTTACCGTCATAGTAATCAAAGTACTTACACATATGCATTTATACATACAGTGCTAACACTGACAAATTTTACGCAAAATGGCTGCGAATGAATGGTCAGATGTGCACTGCATATCTTTAGTAGAACCGAATGAAATGCTTCTTAGACGTATATCTGTTTAGATCTGCGCAGTTGTTGACATTGAAGAGGAAGCGTTACGACACGAAAAGTCCATTACGGCCGTTTTGTAGTAATTGTATTATACTGTGATAGAACGGGTACGCTTAAGTCATTGTATTATTTCAAGAATTCGGCACCATATATTTTATTTATATGTATAGACACTCAGTCTTTAGACATTGATTAGAGCTCGTAATGGTTTATCGTAATACCTAAAACATTAATTAATTATATCCCAATTATAAAAACTTTAATAGGAAAAGTTAATGAACAACAAAAAACGTCGAAATTGAGCATAAACATTACATTACAGAATCAAACGAAACCTAAGCAAAATAAAGAATCACATGTGTGATCATCTCGCTTTTATGACAATTGTTTTTGAAGCCACACAGTACTTTTCAACTCATCTAAAAAAAACAACAGAAAAGCATTGATGCAAAGCATCACAGGGCGTCCAAACATGAAATGCTGCAAGTGAACTAGTAGACATCTGATGACCAGATATTCTTATAAAATTTTCAATGGTTAATTGTTTTTTTACCAGAATTGTATAATATTTATAAATGGTCGGACGAAAGACATAATATGTTTGCATTTCATTTCCTACAAGATTCTCCAGTCCATAGCGTGACACGAATGATCGTTTCGTTAAACTAAAACTACTTCTATAAATAGATTTTCGGACTTTCACAAAAGTTAAAGTCATCATTCTATTTATAGGTACAGCAATCTATAATGACCCACTGTGTACTAAAAAACCCGAGGATTAATTGACATTACGCCGCCTGTTAATCAAAATGGCAGGGGTCTTACAGATAAGCCAGTCGGCAATCGTTATCAGTTCCACGCTAAGATGTCTGCAAAATCCGCCATTTTCCTTAGTCAAGTTGGAATCAGTCCACAGTTATTTGCCTTTCGTTGACCACAATACGGAAGTAAATCCGCATCAAAGAGTACCTGTGTTTAATGCCAGATATAAATGAATAATTGAATGAAAAAGATATTTTCTGACAGAATTCATTTCAAACAGTTGGTACATGCCAATTTTGATCCAGATTTTATGTGAGTAAGTATTTATAGTGGGTTTTTTCTACATGACAGAACTCACATGGTTCCGGATAATTACTGAAAACTGTCCTACTGATGTATTTTGAACTGAAATGCTGTAAAAAAATGCCGCATGACCCCTAGTTTGCTATAGCTGGAATTATTTATATTGGATGGTATTGTAAGCACAAGTGACTTTGATTTGATTGGAGAGTTAGTAAAATTGCTACAGGGTTTAATGTTTATATAGAACATATAGTGAAAATAATTGTGGTCTGAGGCCAGCTATTTGTATAAGACAATGGTGCAGCAGTATTTATATTGAATTTTTTTTGATTGCCAATTTAAAGCTATTAAGTCGGTATATCAAAATTACCAACTATCCTGACATATTGACATAATTATGGAGTCAGTTAGTTCATTTTACAAAAAAATATCAGTGACTTTGTATATATCAAGATAATAAGTTATATAGCAGGTACAAAAGCAGAGACATAGATATTATCTAGATGTTATCTACATCTCTGACGATAATTAAAATAGAGATAAATAAAGAGTCTCTGAAGAACGTGCAAAACGGCAAAATTGAAAATGTTGCAGGCTTGGTTTGATTGCGCCTGTTCATTGACGGTAATGGAATGTGCAAGTGACCGTCCTCGCCCCCTAGCACATATTTAAGCAGTATTGACCTGGTAAAATTTTGAAACATCCGCAGATGTGACCATACAGCGGTTATCATGGAACCTACAATGTGACACGTTTGTGCCATTCCATGAAAAGCGGCATATGGTCTCGAAGTTTAAAAAAATGCGTTTGTCCTAAACGAGAAAACAATGGGCGGAGCTAAATAAAATGGAGTTTTGAGTGGAGATCAGAGGTTATGAAGCCTGGTTATACCATAAAGCATTAAACAAGGAAAAAAATTAAACAAATGATCTATGCTTTCCTTTATTACAATTATGTCTATTCATAATCACATACTACATTTTAAGGTCTGATATGAAATTGTTGGTCCTTTATAACATAGAGTCAATAAAATGCTGCAGTAGAAAAAAAGTACTTGCAAATAAAATGGGAGACTACGCAATGAATATTTTATGTGAAATTAGCCTACCTAATTATTTCTATGAAGCTCAATGAATTAAGATTAAATATTTAGATACATCTGCTTCAAAAACACCATACCTGATCACGGTCTTAATTTAAAACCGAGGTCTCACCGTCTGGTGTAAGCAAAACTTATTTTGAAGTGAATAATATTGCGTTTTATCACGAAACATATTTAATGTGCAATCACACATATAATCAAATATTATACTACAACGTTACGCAAGGGCAATTTTCTCATTCAATTTTAACAAATTATGCACAAATGCATTATATATCATTGATTTTGCAATAAAACCCTAAAAACATTTGTAGGTCTTACACGTAGCAGATTTCTTATTAATATGTCGCTGTACAAAACATGAAAACTATTTGCAGAATATCTGTGTTTAACAAAATGTGTTTATTTATCTCGTTTCTTGTTTTTTTCTGGATAAATTTCATTTATTATACTGGATATTTGGCTAAAATACGGGTGCGTATCATATAAACATATTTTCTTAATTAAATAATTTATATATTAAAATTCACATCAGCATTTTGTTATTTTTTTATTTTATTCTTATTCATCTATTTATTTTTTATTTATTGATTAATTTATTTATTTGTTTACTTAAACAACTTTAATATTCAAGAAAAACAGAGTAACTTGGTAACGACAGCATTGATGTAAGATTGTGATATTAAGTAAGGAAATATAGAATAAAGTAAAGTTTTGGCAGGTTAAGTGAGTGAGTGAGTGAGTGAGTGAGTGAGTGTGTGAGTGAGTGAGTGAGTGAGTGAGTGTGTGAGTGAGTGAGTGAGTGAGTGAGTGAGTGAGTGAGTGGGTGAGTGAGTGAGTGAGTGAGTGAGTGAGTGAGTGAGTGAGTGAGTGAGTGAGTTGGTGAGTCAGTGAGTCAGTGAGTGAGTCAGTCAGTCAGTGAGTCAGTCAGTCAGTCAGTCAGTCAGTGAGTCAGTGAATGAGTTATTTCCGTACTGTGCAGCGTTATAATACAAGCTTTAAAAATTGTATACTCAATATATAAAATATTTAATGTACTAGAATATAGAAAATCCACAATCTGACGTTCAGAAAATCAGCAAGATGGATGCAAGCAGATGTCAAATTTCTGTTAGGTAACAAACTTTTTTTTACAATTAATCTACTCGTATTAATACATTAAAATATTCTTACAAAAATTCAGTAACATAACATATAACAAGCTTACCAATTCACTCAAGGAATAAAGATAAAAACTATTATGTTTCGCTAAAATGACAAGTTAATTAATTAATAATTAGAATATTCTCGTGTTATAAAAGTGAACTTTGTATATTTGGCTTAATACATTTATATTTCGTTTAATACCGACAAATAAGTGTATGACATAAATGTAAGCTATTTCGTTATATTTTGAAGATTTTCAAAGCCAGTCGATATCGTTTTCACATGGGTGAATGGGAGTGACCAAGCGTTCATCAATACAATGCTGCAGTATTTACCAGCGTATGTGTGCTAATATTTTCTGAAAAATGTGATGTTTTGTCATTTTGTTAAGGCACATTAAGCCTGGAGCATTTTTTTCTGTAAATGAAAACGAATATATTGCGAACATGAAGTATAATTATCACGTGACAAAAGCAGTGTTACTTTATTAAAAAAGAAATTCAATGGCTTATTTCAGAGTACATTCGGACAGTATAATCATGCGTACATAATATGTTATACAGTCATATGGTCAATGTCAAAACTTTTTTCCCCCAGGATCCCGCCAAGCGAAAAGTTTAAAAGAATTAACAAGTTAAATTGGCGGGGGCGCGGAGCAAAAATACGCTTATTAGCAGGGGTGCGAGGCAAGATTTAAGAAATAAAACGGCGGGTCGCGGGGTACAAACACGAATGGCACAGATCAGCTACCATAAGTAACTGCTTTTTAAAGAAAAAGCTCATGTTTATCTGAGAATAAATGTTGTACCGTCTGATCTTGGTTTGCACCAATCGAAATTCTTTTTTTTTCTCCCCTAGAGATAATGAATAAGTTTGTCCAGATTGAAAGATCGACAACTTTATTTAAAGAAATATATTTAGCTTAGTTATAAAATAATTAAAAACATCACAACCATATTCGTTATGATAATCACCATTCTAATCATCAATGATGATGATGATGATGATGATGAAGACGGTCGATATAATCCTGCTTTTTTTGTCAATGGTGGTCGTTTTATGATTTAGTTATTATGTAGAATAATGGTAATGTGTAAGTATTTTGATTACGATGACGGTAAAGATGATGTGACATATACTTCAATTTTTGTTATTGATGTAATTTTACTATTTATATGTTCCGCTACTTCAATTTTTGTTATTGATATAATTTTACTATTTATATGTTCCGCTTCTTCAATTTTTGTTATTGATATAATTTTACTATTTATATGTTCCGCTTCTTCAATTTAAACTATCTTTGAATTTCTAAACTAAAATGATATTTTGTCAGAAACATCTTCCTTTAAGTCAACGAGATATAACAAGATTTTTGCCAAACGTTTTAATAATACAGTAATTAATGCATGAATGCAGATATTAGTAATTTTTTTTAAAATACCATAATATATTGAACTATCCAAGAAAAGCATTAACATTTTATATATACCAATTGTATAAGGTAAATTCGTTAGTCACTTTAGCGGCATAATAGTTTCCTGCAAACGTCGATACCCTGTTTTGTCTAAGGTTCTGAATGACCGAGTCACGTGAATCAGTGGGCGGAGCAATCTCTTCTCTGGATTAATGTCAATTGATGGATAAGATAATTTCATTTGAATATGTTTGCATTTCGAAATTCTCCAGTTCGCTATTCATTGTACATATCGCGACATTTCATGTTTGATAATCAAACACCCTCATACCAATCCGAATGATCGGCTATTATGACCGACGAAAAGGCCCGAGAAATTGCATTTGCCCTTTCACAAAATATGATTTCATTCCATAAGGGGCGTCGCGTTTCGGCGCGGACGCCAAAAAACAAAATAATACATACAAATTAATTTCTTCCAAACGAATTTGTATCCTTGTTTCTAAAAGTAAATAAATGGATAGATTACAAAAGAATTAAAGTTTTATTACAGTGCAATGCAACAGCTCTTACACCAATGCGCTTCGTCCAAATGCAAAACAGTTCCCCTTTAGGTTCAGACAACGTGTTTTACCCATTATGATAATTTTAGCCTGGTTCCACGATGTTAAATCGTAAACCTCAGACAGTTGCACAGTCCATTAATTGTGTACGTAAATAAGAAAACATTGTCTTTCCATTTCAAGAAATGTAAATGAAAAATGCAACAAAGCAAAAAAAATAAAATTGGTCCTGAAGTGTAAAGCAAATGTATGCGAATGTTTTGTGTACTTGTATTTCTATTGATTAGTCGTAAAACAGATCGTGTCAGAAAAAAAGAAGTATTTGTTTATCTTCCATAATTTACCTTGTATTTCTAATTACTGATCGGTCAATATCCACTCGTGTGGCGGGACTGGTCCCTACGATTTAGCATACAAATAACACTCTGCTTCAATCAAATATTTATTCACGGTTTTGTACATCAAATTGACTTTCTATATTATCTCTTATATTTATGGTTCTGAAAATATATTAAAATACATATATGAACAGAAAATATATATTATCAATTCAGTTCATCATATTATAAATTATTACATATATTATTATTATTTACATAAAACATATGCAGCTCAGTGGTCCCTTTTAATCATAATTCATCCATATTCATTTATCAAAAATATAAGATATGTTATCAAAATACAAATTACATAACTTACACACGTCCCTATCATACATATTTTTACAAATTACTCAGGTTACTCACCAAACTTAAGGAGTCTGTAAACCTTTATATTTATCTTTCTATCACACATATCTTTCTTCTCCAATACTAAAACTGGTGCTGTTAAACAGGAACAAATTAGATATTAAGTATTATGCATTAAAAGATTTGAGATCCGAAACTAGTTATATTAGTTAAATTAGAAGAAGAATAGGAAGTTCGGTCATCTCAAAATGTCAAACATTTAGAAGGTATAAATTCAAATAAAAAGCCAAAATAAGTGAACATTAAAATACAGGAATGATTAAGCAATACAGCATAATATATTTAATGTAAGAAATTATCCTTTACTTAAATATTTAACTATAATTAAAGATGAATATCTAACCCACGCCAAAAACCGCCTTTTCCTCACGCTGACCAAATTCGCTGAAAGTAATAAATAACAAAAAGATGTATTTCGGACCCTACTACACTCGTTTACATTTTTCTGATATGAAGTGACAATTGAATATCTTCAAGTAGCATCCAATTTCTGTTTGTTTTTACTTTAGAAGCAGTGAGATAACAGCAAAACGATGCCGAGATTGGAGAAATTTGAGATATGCTTTACGATCTGTAGAGAAGTATGCCGATTGGATCAACCATGTCTTTCTTGTAACAAATGGCCAGGTACCAAATTGGTTAAACACTGGGTACCATAAAGTCTCCATTGTGAAACATTCTGTAAGATGATTGAAATAAGATAACGTCTTAAGTTTTTTTGCTGTTTTTCTGTTTATGTTTATGTTGTTGTTGTTGTTGTTGTTGTTGTTGTTTATCACAGTTGCTTTTATTTCGCATCAACGATGTAAAAACTGACATGTTGATAAGTGTTAGTTCTTTAAACAAGAATACCTTGGTGAAAGATACGACCTAAAATTAAGACAAATCCAGTCTACTTTGATCACTTAGAAGTACATGTAACGGTTATAAAGACATTTTTTACTCAAAATTGCAGAAGATTTTGAAACAACTGATTTAAAACAAGCTCTTTTTGCAATCATTACAATTATAGTGATTTAGTATATTATGTGGAAGTCAAAGTATAATTTTGTTTATGTTTTGTTGCAAATTATATCACAACCGACACTTCTTACATGCGGTGATAATGTTATTTTCTTTAAATTTCAGTTCATAATCAAGACAATGTTAAGCATAGGTTTTCGCCTTTCTTAATAAACGAAAAGCATTAGTTTATGAGGTAAACTTTACAACATGATATTTTTTCTAATCCTGAAACATTATGTTTCAGGAAATGTTTAGAAACTTAAGTCACCTGCCCACATTTAATGCTGGTGCTATCGCATGCCATGTTCATCGTATACCAGGTCTGTCTAAAAGCTTTTTGTACATGAATGATGATTTTTTCTTTGGCAAATCAGTTGGATTTGAGGATTTTTATACCAACGAAACAGGCTTCAAAGTAAGTGTATAAATATATTTAATTACAAAAGACAGTTGTATTTTCATTTAGAAAGTTCTTTTTCTCATAAATTATATGCATAGTGCAATAAGGGAAATGTTAAGTCTCTTGTAAAGTTTCTACAATTACCTAACATCCAATAAAGGGTTTCGGCATATATTCAAATATTGTGAAGCTCACTGAAAATTAATCCTATAAATATAACATTGTGAATATTTCTTTCATCAATTAACAGATCAGATTTGGTGCTAAAAAGGTTCCCAATTACATGGACAAATGTAACAAATTTAACTTAAACAGAAGCCATATTGAGAAGTTTTGTTATAGCAGTGGTTGCAAATGGAATGGCAAATATTGTTTCCCAACCGAGCAGGCACAGTCTAGATTAATAATGGGATTTAACGAACCATTTCATTGGAGTCTTGTGTATACTTCAATAGCATTTGACAAAGCGTTTGAACATGCGCAACGAGGAGTTCCGGCACATGCGCCTTACATTACTGACGTAGACACAATGGACGCTTTACAGGATCGGTAAAGTACTAATATAAATTTAGATAAATGTTTAGAATGATGTCAAAATATAAATATTCAAAGCGGTGTAATTGATAGTGATTTGTTTATACAATGACCAGTGATTCTTGCTTCTTACATTTATTTATTTTATGCTTTTCAGTGGATTACTGATTTATCCGTGAAAATTATATTTGATTATTTCACAGTGAAAATTATCAAAATATAATTTCACACTTTTCAATGACGAAACTACTTTTTTAAGATTTTTCCCACGTGGTACCTCAATTTTATTTTTGCTAACAATTCTGACAATGTCAGGCTGTTTAAAGAAAACGCAAAGCTGAAATTGATAAATAACTTAAATGTCAAAAGTAATAAAAAGAAGAAAACTTACTTCTATTCGTTTAAATTCCAATCACCAAATTTCGTAGACCTAAATTTTTTTGTTTCATTTTACAGTCTGAAAAATACATTCCTTCCACATGCAAACTGCTCTTGATGACATTTGGGCATATAAAAGTATCTTACGAGTAATAACTGCAGTATGCTTTATGAAAAATTGAAAAGCAATGACAGCTACAGGTCGTAGAACAAGTAAACCACCCAGCGTTCCGAGCAAGTTCCAAGTCTTCCATTTTCATAGCTGTTTTTTTTTTTTTTTTTCATGTTTTCACATCTGTCAACACTTATTTTTTGTCTGTTTCAATCCTCAAATATGTTTTCTTTCTTTTAAAAAGGTGTATGACTAACAAATCCAAATGATATCCCTCTGAATCAAACACAATTATTTTCCTCTCGTGAAATACACAACTTTAAAAAATGGCTGCCGCTTATATTTAACAAAGCCAGGTCTAATATAAATTCGAAGTAAGTAACAAAAAGATGGATGGATGGTATGAATTTTCTCCTACAAGAATTGTTTGTTTTTATTATTAAAACAATCGATCATTCATATTTTTTAAACAAAATAAATAATATCACTGTCATTTAACGTTAATTGTCGGACTTATTTTTCAGCTCAAGACTTCTTGTTTTTAATCAGAAATCCGCACTAAATGGGGCTCTAAATGGGAAAACAGATTTTAATATTTATGTTAATTTTATGGAAATTTCGTTTAAACTTGTTTATTAGCATAAAATAAAAAGAAAATTTGTTTGTTTGTTGTGTAAGATGTAATTTTATTTCACTCGGGAGAATACTGTTTTAAAGCCCACTCGATGAAATAAAATTTCATCTTACACGCAAACAAACAAATATCCTCTATATACATTAGTCCATCCTTCTTATTTATAATGTTAAACAATTGAATGGATATGTCGTGTAAAGGGATTTAAATACATACACATATATCTTAATTTATATACAAAATTTGAACTACCTGCCGACTAGTTTGACTGTATACTGATTGCAAATCTCACTTTAAGTTCCGGCATGTTATTTGAAAAGAGGTAATTTATGATAAATTGTACAATGATTATATAAGGGATAATTGTCCAGTTTGAACTAAAATGTGAAATTATAGAAAACTTGTGGAAGTAAAATATGTTTTAAACATCTGCGTATTAAACACGTAGTATATATTAAGCCAATATGAATTACTTCGAGTTACCGTAAAGTATGTATAATGTTAGACAAATGTCTTATTAACGTAAACAGCAACAGCAAGCCTGCGATTTATTCAAGTCGGTCATTCCCTTGTGCAGTTTTAGCCCTGCATAACAATGGAATCAACCACATAATTATAATACACAATAGCTATGACAGAAAAAGACACTATTGCAACTTTTCGAAGGGTTCCTTAACTGATCTTTTTGTCCATTTATTTTATCATTTTGGGAATATCATGTTACAATCCGTCAGTTTATGGCTTGATCCCACTTCATGCTTGTCCTGCTCTATTCTGAAAATACTGGCAGCAAATGCCTAGATGGTTTAGTATAAGCATCTTAAGGATAAGGATATCGGTAAAGTAGACCTGCGAAACAATTTGGGTTGTGGAAAAGCAGTGGCTGAACTCGAAACACTTCATTTACAATGTGCAGCCGGTTCCTCGCCTTTAAAGATATATTGCCTTTCAAGATATATCATGTTCAAACTTGATAATTAAAAATATTGGAAATTGCAACACTTTCTCTTTGTAAAAATAAAATAAACTTGTTTCGACTTTATACAATTTAGATATGTTATGTTTTAGAATAGGAGGTCACAATATGAATATATAGTGTCAGTAAATAAAACTGGCATATTTTTAAAGATTACAAAAAAAATCTTTAAAAGGGAATGCAGCTTGCAATACATAGTTTGTACAATAATTTATTAAAATTAAATAGTAAAGGTAAGTGTTTCGGTAAAGCGACGCAACTTTGGGTTGTAGAATAGCAATGGTTGAATCTTCAATGTACAGCTGGTTCCACGCTTTTAAAGATATGAATATCCTTGGTTCCCCGCCTTCAAAGATATATTATACCAGTTTCCCGCCTTTAGAGATATATTTATTTAATTTAATTTAATTTATTGTATTCTAAAATAATTTGTTATCGCGTGTTTAAGTTCTATAAATTTGTAAGGACGATTATCACCGCCGCATTTATAGGAAATATCTTTATAAGGTTTCCAAAAGAATGGGAGAGAACATCTGCTAACAGGTTTCGTGACCCACACAGTTTTCAACACGGGTTCGCATATTATCATTTCTTGATGTTACCTAAGACAAATACATGCCGTGAGGAAATAACGAGACCAATGTAAGTGATGGAACAAAATAAACTTAACGGCTTTTTAATATTTAGAAAAAATTTATACACCACAAAAACGTTTATTTTTTCAGTTTCTTAAACGGTATTCATAGTACAAAACTTGGCCTTTTAGAAAAATCGTTTTTATTTCTGAGACTTAGTATGCCTTCAATGATTTTTGGGAACGGCCAACTCTCTGATGTTGTTTAAATTTGTTGTTCGAACCTTTTGCTTATTATAAACAACTACAATATCCATCTAAATACTGTATTGTTTTTTCGATAAAACTTAGCCTTAGATTTACAAGTCACGTTGTATATGTTTTGTACAGAAAGAAAAAAATATATAAGATTAAACTAAACTAAGAATTGTGTGTTTTTAATTTATATTTCGCCTGCGATGAAAGCTTGAAACATATATGAACCACTCTCGAGTCCGCTTTTTGGAACATAATTATAAAAGACATGGTCCGTAGCCAAATGGTTTAGGTCGTTGACTCAAACAACTTGCCCCTCACCGCTGTGGTCCTTATCTTACCAGTAACCTTAGAATTTTTCTATGTGAGGAATAAATTAAGCTGACTTATGGAACATCGGTGGTTGTACTGAAAAAACGTGTGGGCAGATGAAGTAATCCTTCATCAGAAAACCTGAAGTTTCCATATGAACTTTTTTGTGTTGGTGCGACGTTAACTCCAACCAAAAAACTAAAATATGGGCGTGGCTTGTGTAAGGCTTCAACCATCAATTTATTTGTACTTTAAGTAAAATCTTCTTGTGAGACAGAGATGTCTTTTAATTGTCATGTTGTGTAAATAGAAAAGTTTTATATCATCTAAATGTATTTTCTTGTTTATTTTTGTATATTAAAAGTAATGATACATAAATTGTTTATTTAAAATGTTAGATTTTCAACTAGAATTACCTTGAAAAAAATATTTTACTGAATTAACAATGAATTAAGTGATTTCTTTAATGTCATGGGGATGATAAATAAGTTATACAAGTCTTATATTTTTACAGAGCGACAAGTTACAACGATTATGAAGACTATGCATATATTGCGACTGGAAACTTTCATCAATTACACACGTCGCTGGCCAACCTTTAGCGTAAAAAGAATAAGTATGAAAAACATACATACAACATCACCCGTCCCTTTTGTTTCAAAGCCAAACATTTTCATTTTAAAAATTCAAATAATATGTACTTATAACGGAGAAAATCAGTTATGGTTTGCCCATTAATTGGAACTGTTTAAAACAATATTACATTATTTTAGCTCAGATATTCGAAGAATAGGGAGTACTATTGTATTATTGCTCCGTCGACGTCGCCGTCAACTTTGGTTAAAGTTTTGCGTGCAAATTGATATCTCTAAAACTGATCAATATAAATGTTGCGGTTCCACACTAAATGTACCGTCAATGTACAATTTAATTTCAACTAAAATGTGACCAAATATTTTTATAAATTGTGGATGCAAAACAGTTCACTCCAACTCTTTCTTATGATGCGTTGTGATCAAGCTGATCATTATTCGTATTTACTTTCCGTTAAAGCCATCTAATCAAGGCCGTCTCAAAACTTATGTGGTGAGGTGGGGGCGATTTCAATTGTCGTAGGACTAAAATTTCTTTTCGAGCAACTGCCGAAGTATTAAAACTTCTTTTTTTTCAATTAGATGTGATAGTCCCTTTGTCGACGAACTGACGTATGCGACTAGATGTTGTATTCTACGAACTGTCGTATTCGACGAGATGTCGTGCGACGGAATGTCGTGCACAGCTCTAAAACTTCTGACGTGAATAAGTTGCTTGTCCATTGTAATTATCTACCCTGATGGACATTGTAACCATAACCCTTATTAAGTTTCCTTTTTACAGAGTTATGTCGTTTTTCTTTCTGTCAAAAACTGAATATAGTCGAGCGCGTGATCGATTCACAATATATATTTTTAAAGTCCATCCATGTTACCGTGTCAACAACCAATAATTTACAAGTTTACTTTTTGAAGAAATGAATTTACTTTTATTATTTAAGGATTTGCAGAAATTTAAGCAAAAAAAAATATTAACATTTTTGTATAACTCAGACTATCTTGTAAATTGACTGTTTGTAGAAATAATTTCAATCACTGTTCATTATTTAAAAAATATCAATTTAATCAATTTAATGAACACCAATAAACATTAACATATACATATAATATGAACATAAAATGTGAATATCTGTAGGACTATATAGCTACCATTTTAATTTTAAGATATCCCTTTGAATTAATATGTTACTGTATTACTCAATATTATTTGAATAGGTTTTAATCATTACTTTTTCAGGAAGTTCATATGTATAAATGATCACATGGGTAACGAAGTGAGTGACGTGGACGTTGCGCGTAACAGTGACGTCATAACAAAGTTCTTCAAAGAATATTTCCCAGAACGTTCAAAGTTTGAAAATGAATTGTGAAATAATAAAAAATTCGTAATTCATAAATATTCTGTGCGCTATGAAATACAAAAGTGAAAATCAAAGATTTGAATTAACACAGTCCTGCACATGTTTTATCTCTGCGGAATCTTCAAATATACCCGTTTTAAATGTTTAGGCCTAAATGTTGTGCTTACAACGGTGCTATGGGGGCTTTGAATGTTAAATCTATTGACTATTTAATCTATTGAAAGAGATGAGTACAATTAATACGGTACCACATTTGACGAAACTCTTTTGGATGTTGATAATATTTTTTTTTTCAAAATGCTTTAACTGATTTTGTGCTATTTATGAAAATAATATTACAAAAGGAACACTATATTGTGTGCAAAGATATAAATAGAAGTTCTAAATAAATACAAAAGCAATATTGAGATTCGTTCGTTATTTTCAAAATATATTCAGTATGGAATAATTAAGAAGTCCAGGTGGGGTCTGTCATGGAAATTCTTAACTAGAGACAGAAGTCCAACATATTTTTAGACTCAAACACTACCGTCAAGATGGTGTGGGGTATAATAAATTGGTTATAAATATTCCTGACAAATTATATGACCGTATATAAATGGTTGTTTGCAATATAAAGACTTGGGATATATTGCCAAACTACCGTTTATATACAGCCATATAACCTGTCAAAGATTTTTACACCAATAAAGTTTCCAAACAGAAAATTGTCTCTAGAAATTAATCATTAACACATTCCTCTGTGACAATAATCGTTTCCGTGCTACTTCTCTGTAACTACTGGCTGGAATTTAATGAAACTTTATGGGATACTAAGAGGAGATGTGCATATAGTCGCCTTGTTCCGGTCAGATACTTATAACTCAGATTTACGGCCCTTGATTAGTTATGCAGTATTTCATTGGTGGCAGCAACCACAAGTGAAACATAATAATTATTATATCGAAAAAAGTAGGCAAGACACCAATGAAACCACGAAAATATGTTTCACTGCAGTGATTTTTTAAAATAAAAAGTAATATACGTTAAATGAAAAAAAAACACATTTAATTTCATCAATGTTTTGTCAACATTTCATTTAAAAGTATATAATGAATCTAGAAATTGCCTGATACTTGATGAAATCAAAATGTCACTTAATATCAGGAAAATGTAAACGGTTGGAGATTGTTTAATCAGTTATTAGAAATACAGGTAAACTATGTGGGACAAACAAAGGCCTTTTTCTGCCGACCGATTCCAATATGGACATGCATACAGATTATTTACGTTCAGAAATTACTATAAATTAAACTACATGTACCTCTGACACCGATTTTTGTATATTTAGATCTACACATTTTGTTTAATTATTCTTTTTTGTACGTATTGTTTATTATACGCATTTTTCTTATATCAAAAAATCAATAGCTTACTATATAATAATAAGTTCACCATATGTAATGTCATGATTCAAGTTGTACTTTGAGATATTGTATGCTGTTCATCATTGTGACTTTGTATGTTTTATAATAATTGGCTTCTTTGCGTATTAATAAACTAATATATAAGGATGCATAGTTGTGTGTTATAAGCAACACATTGGTCGCAAGAGATTAAATGTATGTCACAGCTCGAATGTGTAACATGTGTTGATGTTCGCTTACAAACCCTGTTACAAGTAGAGAAACTGATAGCGAACAGCATGGATCCTGATCAGAATGGTCTAGATCCATGCTGGTCCCAAACCCATTATGTTGGTTTTGTCATGACGCTGCTCATTTCATTTGGTTCTACTAAAGATATGCAGTGCACATCTGGCCATTCATTCGCAGCCGTTTTACGAAAAATTGGACAGTGATAGCATAAATATATATATATATATATAGATATATATATATATATATATATATATATATATATATATATATATATATATATATATATATATATATATATATATATATATATATATATATATATATATATGTCACATGATCTTTACCGTCATCGTAATCAAAATATTTTTACACTTTAACATACATAATAATTCAATCATAAAACGACCACCATTCACAAAAAGCAAGATAACATAATAAGAATTTCGATTGGTGCAAATCAAATCAGACGGTACAAAATTTAATCTCTGATGAACATTAGCCTTTTCTTTATTAATAAGCAGTTATTTATGGTGGCTGATTTGTGCCATACGTGTTTTCACCCCGCGACCCCGCCGTTTAATTTCTTAAATCTTGCCTCGCACCCCTGCTTATTTGCGTGTTTTCGCTCCGCGCCCCCGCCAATTCTCAACCTTTAGCTTGGCGGAGTCGCGGGGAAAAACAGATTTGACATTGACCATATGACTATATTACATGATTATTTGTTATACTATATATACACTATGTACGCATAGTTACACTTCCCAGGTGTAATCTGAAATAAACTCTTCGAACTCTTTTAAATAAAGTAACACTGCTTTTGTCTCGTGATAATTATACTTCGTGCTCGCAATATATTCTTTTTCCTTTACAGAAAAAATGCTCTAGGCTAAATGTGCTTTAAACAAAATGTAAAAAAAAACCTATCACATTTGCAAAAAGTATTAGCAAACATACGCTGGTAGGTATTGAAGCATTGTATTGATGCTTGGTCACTCCCATTCACCCATGTGAAAACGATATCGACTGGCTTTGAAAATCTTCAAAACACAACGAAATAGCTTACACTCATGTCATATAATTATTTGTCGGTTATCAATGGAAGAAAATGTATTAAGCCAAATATACAAAGCTCACTTTTATTATACGGAGAATATTTTAATTTATTTATTAATTGTAATTTTAGCAAAACATAACATTGGTAAGCTAAATCTGTTACTGAATTTTTTAAAGAATATTTTAATGTATTAATACGAGTTAAAGTTTGTTACCTTACAGAAATTTGGCATCTGTTTGCATCCACCTTGGTGATTTTCTGAACGTCAGATTTTCTATATTCTGGTAAATGTTTATTTTCAATGTTGAGTATACAAATTTTATAGCTCGTATTATTACGATGTACAGTACGAAAATAAGTTACTCACTCACTCACTCACTCACTCACTCACTCACTCACTCACTCACTCACTCACTCACTCACTCACTCACTCACCAACTCACTCACTCACTCACCAACTCACTCACTCACTCACTCACTCACTCACTCACTCACTCACTCTCTCACTCACTCACTCACTCACCAACTCACTCACTCACTCACTCACTCACTCACTCACTCACTCACTCACCCACCAATTCACCAACTCACTCACTCACTCACTCACTCACCAACTCACTCACTCACTCACTCACTCACTCACCCAACAACTCACCAACTCACTCACTCACTCACGCACTTACTCACTCACTCACTCTCTTACTTTCTACCTTCACCTACTATAACTTTACTTTTATTCTATACTTCCTTACTTAATATCATAAACTTATATTATGCTATGTTACCAAGTTAGCATGATTGTATCCTTTTCTTGAAAATTAAGGTTGTTCAAATAAATAAATAAATAAATAAATAAATAAATAAATAAATAAATAAGTAAATAAATGAATAAATAAATAAGGAAAGAAAAGAAGAAAAATAAATAGATAAATAATAATTATATAAAAAAAAGCAAAATGTTTATATAAATAATTTAATAAAGCAAGTATGTTTATATGATACGCAACCGTATTTTAGCCAAATATCCAGTATAGTAAATGAAATATATCAACCAAAAAAGAAACGAGATAAATAATCTCAATTTGTTAAACACCGATATTCTGTGAACATTTTTTCATTTTTTTGTACAGCAAGTTATTAAAAAGAAACCTGTTACGTGTATGGTCTTTTCTATCGGGATATCACATCGCATGATCTGGGCATGCGCTAACATCTTATTGAATTTGTTCGAAAAAAGCTTCTGATAATATATATGATTCAATTTCGATTTCTATGGTAATTCAGTGATATGATTTACTATTTTCGTTGAAATCAAGTAACCCCATGGGCGGGGTCGTATTTGGCGTCATAATTTAAACCAACTTGACATAGGGCCTACTTACACACGGCATATCTAACCATTAAGACTGTCCATTTCTTGGAAAATAGCTTTAAGAAACAGGTTATTTTAACCACTCTCACCAATATATGTAAAATGCCATTTATGCAACAGTTGTAGATTTCATGCATGTAAATTCCAATGCAAGTTTTATCATATTTAATAATTTTAGTTTTGAAAAAAATATCATATTATGTTTGATAGTTTTACCATAACAATGACACGATCTTAAACAGTTTGTAGTGACTGAACAAAAACAACGCCAAATAACAGGCTTTATGACAAGAATATTACAGCTTTGTTTATAGAAAACTTTAATTATACAAATATTTCATAATTGTTCAATGAAAATCGACGATACTATTGCTCAGTGTTGACAAAGCTACAAAATATTATAGCACTTAAAGCTTTAAAATGGATACACTCAACACAGTTAAGGATCAAATGCTATACGTAAGGGAATAAATTTCTTTTGCTAAATTAAATAAAAAAGATAAAGTAATGATTTGTTTTTATCTTATAGTTGATCCTCGGAAAAGTTGTAACATAGAATGTCTCTGTCATTTAATACACATAAACAGTGTACACATAAACAGAATAAAATATTCCGGAACAAAATATGATGCTGCTATTTAATGATTTTAACATTTCTTCCATGAATTCACGCATGCATTATTTGCTCAATAGATATTATGCACACGTTTTTCTTTCATACATGCATTTTGGAATGGTAAATCTTAATAAATTAACACAAAGATGTTTGTAAATTGCAGGTAGCAAAATATAGTTTCATACATTCGCTAACAGATGGAATCACCAACATAGTTCCCATAGAAAAAAACGGCAAAAATTCTAATAGACACCCTTTTTACTAAGTAACTAAATGTCATGGGCGGTCTCTCAATCCGTATTTATTTATTGTTTAATGAAGGCATATTATGATTAAAAATATATGCACTGATATAAAGAAACACTATTAGAAACATATATATCTGAACTAATTTTTCTCTTCTTTTCAGATGACATAAAACTGTTCAGTATTAAAACTAATAATGATTCGACATAGTTATATTTTCCTTCAAGAATGTTTTAGTGAAGTATATATTCTTTGACTTTTTTCTAGTAGGTGGTATGCATTGAAATACCACTCTAACTTTAGAAACTTATACAAACTTCAATATAATTCACGCTAATAAAACGAAACAATATAAACGAGTACTTTAACCTTCATAAAATTGTTATAAATTTAATAACCATTGTCAATAATACCTGACAATCTGTTTTAAGTAATGACAAAAAATTAGATCTTAACGGAAAGCCAAGCCCGGTTCTAGCCTCAGGAAATACAGTCAAACGGACTAAACCCTCTGTGACAGGCCTTTCTTGTAATTCGTAACGGAAAACCAAGCCCAGTTCTAGTCTCAAGGAATACAGTCAAACTGACTAAATCCTCAGTGACAGGCCTTTCTAGTAATTCTTAACGAAAAGCAAGTCCTGTTTTAGCCTCAGGGAATACAGTCAAACTGACTAAATTGTCGGTGATAGGCCTTTCTAGTAGATCTTAACGGCCAACCAAGCCCAGTTTTAGCCTCAGGAAATACAATCAAGATGACGGAAAACACAGTGATAGGCTTTTTTAATAGTTGCAATCTCGTCTCTAGCATCAGGGAATGCAGTGAAGCTGACCGAACCCATATTGAAAGGCCTTTCTTGTTGTTCTTTACAGATATCCATGATAAGTTCTATCCTCCGGGAATACAGTCAAATTTACTAAATCCACGGTGATATGCCTTTCTGGTAGTTCTTAACGAGATACTATGTCGTGGCCACGACTTAGCTATCTCGTGGCCACGACTTAGTAACTTGTGGCCAGAACATAGTATCTCGTGGCCACGACTTAGTATTTCGTGGCCACGACATAGTATCTCGTGGCCACGAGAAAAATAAAAACACACACATGTCACCTTTGTGCCACCGTAGTTCTTACCTCAGGGAATACATTTAAGTTGGCCAAACCCATAGTGAAAAGCTATTCTAGAAGTAAATAACGGAAAAAACCAAAGCCGGTTCTTGCCTTAGGGATTACAGACTCGCTTACCGTACCCACGGTAATAGGCATTTTAAGTAGTTCTGAACAGAAACCCATGACGGATATTACCTTCAGGTTATATAGGCAAACTTACCAAACCAACAGTGAAAGGGCTTTCTAGTAGATTTCATCGTAAAACAAAACCTAGTTTTGACCTCAGGGAATACGCGCAAGCTGCGTTAACCCGCGGTGTAGGGCTTTTAGTCTTGACTCATGGAATACAGTCAAAGTGACTAAACTCAAAATGATAGGCCTTTCATAGCAGTAATTCACGGATAACTTAGCCCGGTTCTCGCGTTAAGGATTACGGTCATGTTAATCAAACCCACGGTAATACCGTATAAGTACTTATTTCTGGGGGCTTAATATTCTGCGATTTTTTTTTTAAATAAGGGGTTTTAAATTTCTGCGTATCTTATTTCTGCGGTGTCATCATTCTCGCGTTGAGGTTTTTTATTTCTGCGTTTTAATTTAGATATTTTTTACAAAATTAACCGATACAAACAGAGAAAATTTCAAGCTTTGTTGATGTAACATGTATATAACTTCCGGTAAACATGCAGGCGACTTCTAATATGTTTCTTCGTAATCATCATGAATCGGTATATAAACGTTTAAAAACAAAAATCGACAACGTGCAATGACAACAATTTAATGTAATACAACATGTGTATAAATATGAAGTGTGAAAAATATACAATGGTTAAATCGCACATAGACACAAGATATTGTACAAATACAAAACCCGTCAATTTATAATAGTTTTATTTTACACAAAAAAAACCAAACTTAGGTTGAGCAAAAAATCATACAAACATGATTTTTGTTAAACAAAAAGAACAAGTAAAGTAACTTTTTTCTAATATTTTATTTTTTTTCCCATCTACAAAACATGTAGTTCTAAATAGAAAACCATGACGGATATTACCCTCAGGTTATATAGGCAAACTTACCAAACCAACAGTGAAAGGGCTTTATAGTATATTTCATCGTAAAACGAAACCTAGTTTTAACCTCAGGAAATACTCACGGTGTAGGGCTTTTAGAAGTAACAAACGGAAAACACACCCTGGTTCTTGACGCATGGAATACAGTCAAAGTGACTAAACCAAAAATGATAGGCCTTTCATAGCAGTAATTCACGGATAACTAAGCCCGGTTCTCGCGTCAAGGAATACAGTCATGCTAATCAAACCCACGGTAATTTTTAGTAGTTCTGAAAGGAAATTCGTGCCCGATTATGAGCCTCAGGTTATAAAGAAACTGACAAAACCGGCAGTGTTAGGCTTTTTAGTAGATTTCAACAGAAAATTATGCACAGTTCTAAGCTCAGTGAATACAGACAAGCTGAACAAATCCACGGTGCAGGGCTTTCTAGTTTTATTACAGGGAAAAACCCTCCCTGTTTTTGTTCACGGGTTACAGCAACCTTACCAGACTCACTTGATAGTCCTTTTCAGCAGTTCTAAAGGGAAATCCATACCCAATTCTAGCGTCAGGAAATAAAGTCAAATTAACAAAATCAAAGGGGTTAGATTTTCTAGTGGATTTCAAAGGAAATCTATCCCGATTCTTGCCTCAGGGATTAGAGTCAAGCTGACCAAACCTATTGTGAAAGACTGTTTTAGAAATAATTAATGGAAAAGCTAGCCCGGTTGTTGCCCCAGGGATTAGTGTCAATCTTACCGTGACCACGTCGATATGATTTTCAGTAGCTCTAACCGGAAATCCCATGCCAGATATCAGCCTCAAAAATGAAAGAAAACTGACCAAGCCAACAATAATAGGGCTTTCTAGTACATTTTAACGGAAAACCAAGCCCGGTTCTAGCCTTAGGGAATACAGTCAAGCTTACCAAACCAATGATGATATACTTTTTTATTAGTTATTAACGGACAACCAATTCAGGTTCTAGTCCCTGGGATTGAAGTCAAGCTGTCAAAACCCATGGTGACAGGCTTTTGTCTAGTAGTTATAAACGGAAAACCTTTTACGGGTCTTGCCTCAGGGAATACTGTAAAGCCTATCAAACCCATGATGATAGGCTTATTAATTAGTTATCAACGGACAAACAAGTCACGTTCTAGCCTCAGGCAATACAGTCAAACTTACCAAACCCATGATGAATTTCGTTTCCAGTAGATTTCAACGAAAGCACTTTCTAGAATAGTTCAATGAAAAACCAACCCAAATGCTAAACTCAGGGAGTACAGTCAAGCTTACCAAACCCACGGTGATGGGGCTTTCTGGTGGATTTCAACGGAAAACCAGGCTCGGTTCTAGCATTAGGGGATATACTTAATCGGACCAAACTCACGGTGAATGGCCTTTCTAATACTTATTTACGGGAAAACAATCCAGCACGGTTTTAGCCTCAGGGAATACTGTCAATCTGGTTTTACCCAAGTTGATAGCGCTTTCTATTAGATTTCAACGGAAAATCAAGCCCGCTTCTACCTTAAGGGGATACATTCAAGATAGCCAGACCCACTGTGAGAGATCTTTCTAGTACATTGTAATTCTTAAAGGAAAACCAGCCTTTGGTCTACCTCAAGGAAAACAGTCAAGCTGACCAAACCCACGGTGATAGGGCCTTTTATAATAAATAGTTATAAACAGACAACCATGCCAGGTTTAAGCCTCAAGGGTTACAGTAAAGCTGACCAAACCCACGGTGATAGACCGTTTGAGTTGTTCTAAACGAAAATCCATACCCTGGTTCAGTGTCAGGGAATAAAGTCAAAATGACCGAAGCCTAGGTGATAGGTCTTTCAATGGAAAACCAACGGCAGTTCTAACCTCAGGGAAAACAGTTAAGCTGATTAAACCCACAGTAGTTGGCTTGGCTTGTCAAGTAAATTTCAACGGATAACCAAACACTCATATATGTCCCAAGGTGATAGAGCTGTCAACTTGATATTAAAGGATATCCAAGCCCTAATCTAAACTGTAGTAATACATTCAGTCTGACCAAACCCAAGTTTAAAGGCTTTTCTAGTACATGTAAAGGGAATCTAAGCCCGGTTTTAGCCTATGGGAATAAAGACAAACTGACAAAGTCCACGGTGATAGGGCTTTTTAGTAGATTTCAACGGAAAACAAGCAAAGTCGTTGAATTTATATCCCCCGCCGAGTACTGGT